>NC_066592.1:7297500-7597500 GCF_905475345.1 Vespula vulgaris | reverse complement strand
GAGAAGAGAAGAAGGGAGAGTCGAAATGGCGTCCGATTTCACGCTTGGAAACCAGACGCTCGACGGAATTCCTTTCGGAAACCAAAAATATCTCTTTAAGCGTAAACTAAAGGCATTTTGCAATAACGATTTCCGAGGGAAAACAAAAACAGTTTATCTCGCGGAAACGTTTGTCCGTAGACTTTACTTCGATCGTACATCTTCTTCTTTTTTTTCTTCGTCTTCTTCGTCTTTGGGATTTCAACGTGATGGACGTAAACAGAAGACTTTCGAAAGAGAAAGAGAGATAGAAATAGAGATTTATATGGTTACGAATGATTTTTACGTGTGTGTATATATACATTCATATATATGTATATGTGTGTGTTTGTATGTGGGTGGATGGATGAATGTAAAGGAATTTTATAGATCTATTGATAGAACTCATTGAGAGGATCAAATATTCGGATAATCTTTGTTATGTACGTATACGTAACTTCGTTATAAATTCGAATTTCATAGATTAAAACAATTAATTAATTTATTAGTCGTTCCTCTGTTTTCTTCTTCTCTCTCTCTCTCTCTCTTTCTCTCTTTGTCTTTCACTCTCTCCCTCTCTCTCTTCACTCGTAATTACTCTCTGTACTAATGTCTTATAATTTTTAATTACATTTTAATTATATTTTAATTACATTTTAATTACGTCCCTTTCTTTCACGCTCTCTTCGATAACAACAATTAACAGGTATTATCGTTTCTTTTAATTCTACATAATTTAATTCTTAACTTTTTTATAGATTGTTTGCTTTCTTTATAATTCCATGCAATTTTATGAATTGCGATACAATCAACGAACATGGGCTTGTATTAGCACAAATATACACTTATTATTGTTAAAAGATAATGTCATAAATCTTCTTTTCTAATATATTAAATCTTTTAATATCAGGTATTATTAATGTGTATATACATATACATACATATATATATATATATATATATATATATATACACAAATGAAAAATAGAATATAAAAGAATATACAATATTGCATTGAAAAATTTATTGGATTATTTCCATTGGGTATATGTATATGTGTGTGTATTTATTTTAATTTTGGTCAAAGCTTTTAGATGAAGCATCTTTTAAAATATATTTAAAAACTATATCTATTGTATGTGTATATGTATGTATGTGTATATATATTTTTTTTGTTCTACTCTTTGAACATATATTAACGAACCACATTACTTTTCATTTCACGTTACTATAAATTATCGTAAAAAATAAGTTTTCTAGACTTTATAGAAAGTATTATGTAAGGAAAAGAAAGTTTGTGAATCCAATGATATAAAAATTCTTCAACATTTATTTATAACTATACTTAATTCATCTTCAAGTAAGGTAATTTATCAAAGAATATCGTGTTATTTGATTTTGATCGAAAAATGAAATATTGATTTTTACTAAAAGGTAATATTCAAAAAATAATTTTGCAAATAAAATCAGATTATTTTAATGTTTTAATTTTTGTCTTTAAACTTTTTCAAATTTCTTCTTATAATATAACTTTCAAATTTAATATACAACTTTTAATCGAGTATAAATAATCTCACACACACTTAAAGCAATATATATATATATATATATGTATGTATGTATGTATGTATGTATGTATATCACCGTACAATATATCATCATGCTCGTGATGCATAATTCTCAAATTTGATGTCTTAAAGTTTAATCGTTTTCGATCAAATTTAAATAATTTTTCGTATATACAATGTATGTATGTATGTATGTATATATACATATATGTATATCGCACATGGTTCATTGTTTCGACTAAAACGAGGTTACAAGAACTTTTCATGATCGAAATCGACGTGTTCGTGACACGACACACGTAGCCATTCGATTATCGCTCGTCTCAAAAGCCAATAGGATTCGAGATCGAGCAATTTGTGGAGAAAGTCGTTTTTTCTTGCAAGGCAGACTCTTCGTCATTTGCAAGGTGATATTTATACTACTGACATTGGCTCGCCATAAAAAAGAAAGAAAAGGAAAAGAAAAAGAAACAGAAAAAGAGAAAGAAAAGAAAAGAAAAGGAAAGAAAAATTAACTCGTATCTTTTAAAAGCCTTATTATACCTCAAGTCCGTTGTCGTGATTAATGATATCGATATTACGATATCGTAAGTTGTAGATAAGGAAAGCAAAAAGAAAAATAATAATGATAATGTGATAAGAACAAAAAGAAAAAAAGAACAATTGACTCATTCGAACAAGACTGTAATTATTGTAACAATAATAATTAATTGCATCGTACGATACTCGACTTTCTTGAAATTTTCTTTTCTTTTTTCTTTCCTTTTTTTATATTAATTATATATCATAAGAATATTAATTAATAATATTTATTGGATCATTTGACTTTAAGCTTTTTGAAAATTACTTTTTTTTCTTTTTATATAATTTATATGTATATATAATAATTAACGACACTAATTGTATCATACAAAATTACACTTTCTTGAAATTATGTTTTAGATAATATTTATATAAAAAGAAAACTATACGAGCTTTTACGTATAAGTATGTATTGTCATTCGAGTGTTCAAAAGTCGAAAGAATTTCTCAAAAAAAGAAAGGAGAGAAAAACAATCGAACAAAAAATATTAAAAGAAAAATTGATTAAAATGAATCGATATAATAATAATCTATGAGTAAATATTTTAGCTAATAATAATCACTGACAATAAGATAATTTTATAAAACATTATACCGCAAGAATAAATAGTATAAATTACTAACAAAAATAAACAGAAGAAAGAAGAAAAGAAAGAAAATAATATTCGGACTAAAATAATAACCGAACTAAACGAACAACCAATGAAACGTCGAAAATAATGTAAAAAAAAGAAAAAAAGAAAAAAAAATCGATTAAGATGGTATTGAGATAATAATAAGATACAAGTGGATTTTTCAGTTAATAATAATTATGAATATGATAAGAAAGTAAGATAATTTTCTTAGTAAGAGACCCAACGAAGCGGAAATTCGTTGAATGTTAGTTCTCCGAACGAACGAGCGAACGAACAAACGATCGCGATCACGATCGTGATCACTTAGAATGGAAAAGATCGATTCTATATATTATAAGTGAATCTCTATAGAAAGTTTGTTTTTGATCGATCGTGTTACTTCGTAAAACGAGCTTGGGTAGTTCCTTACGAACGATCAATAATACATTGATCGTCGTTCGATCGTTATTAAAAGCGGAAGTTACCAAGACTCGTTAATGTACTCACGAACTCACAAAACTACTCACAAATCCCTATCTCCATTTTCTCTCGGTAAACGATATTTCCAAAGGAAATTTCATTAGAGCTTAACTATAAGCGCACATAAAAAAAAAGGAAAAGAAATTGTTCCATTTACACTGAATCTATAAAAATCAAAATGACCGAGTTCGATATTAAATTTTTGTTCTCTTTTCTTTTAAAAATTATCAGACAAATGTTAATCGAAAGAGTTGTTTCTTTATTAATACACGTTATCTCATTTCATACGATAGAAATTTATTATCTTGTATCGATTTCTATTTAAAAAAATTATTGTGACTTCCGTATCTTGACAATAGTATGATGACAATTGCGAAATAATTACATTTCTCTTTGAAAACCAAAGCAACAACATTTATTCGAAACGTTCGTTTATAAGATAAATAGGAACAAAGATATTTGGCCATATCGTTTAAAATGAGACACCCATTATATATTATTATGAGATTAAATATAAAGATACACACATATACATACGTACACGTAAGAGAAAATTGTTCTATTAATACTTTGTGTGTATGTGTTTGTGTGTATATTTCTTATGTATTTGAAATTTGCTTCTTTTACGATTAATCGAAATAATAATTATTAAATAATTGTTAACATTAATGTACCGTAGCAATTTTTGTTTTATTTTCTTTTTTAATTATTTTTAAATTAAACAAATAACAAATATAATAACGTATAAAGCGTATGGTTTTTTTTTATTATTAGAATAATTATTTGTTTAGATATTTATATTATAATACAATATCTAAAAAAGAATAATCTTTCTTCAAAACGTTTCATTATTTGTCATGTGTTCGACAAATATGAAAGTTCAATAGCAAATAACGCGTTCAGTCATTGATCGAAATCTTTCTCAAAAAAAAAAAGAAAAAGAAAAAAATGTTCTCTCGTGTTACTCACCACGAATAAATGAACCATGCAGATATGATAATTGGCTGTATACATATTAGCATGTAACTCAAAACCGACACACGAGGGAATAATATTTTTCTGAAGCTTACATTGAACATAATCATGTGAAACATACTCACGCACAATTCATACCGGTACAACGATACACAGATGATGATTACTCACCTGAAACAGAACACCAAATTTTTGCATTAAAAATAGAGAATGGAAGATACGATGTAAAAAAGCAAAAAAGAAAAAAGAATTGAAGCAAAATAAATTAATTAATATTATTAAAAAATTCATTTCGGTCTTGCTGGAAACGTATACAAATTTATTTCTTGTTTTTCATATTAGAAATAATCTTAATGTTTTGAAAATAATAATTTCGACTATTCAGTATTTAATAAATAATCATTAAATACTGTAATAAATTATAATATATATTATATATATACATAATTTATATATATATAATAATTATTAATAATTATATATTATTAATATATATTTTATAATAAATTGTTAAATGTATCAATTTATTACGTTATATAAAATTGTATTTTTTATTCATAGTCTAATTTAAAATATATTCACGCTAAAGCAATATTATTTATTAACAGTATAATACACTGAAAACAACATAATATAACAAATTACATATTTATTAACAATACATTAAGTATAATTCAATTATACTATTATACTTATTATATTATAGTTAACATTAATGAGTTATATTGCATCGCGTTTTTTTCTTTTTTCGTACAAACATATTACAGATATCGTTAAAACAATTTATTACATTATATTATTTATCGTGTGAAAAATTCATTTACTTCTAATATAACAATAATAATAAAAGAATTTTGACATAAAGTATAACGTCGCTTTAATATTTGATACGTATGATACGATTGGCTTTTAAACGTTAATGCGTTGACCTTGATGCTCAACGTTTGTTGTAAAATCAATATATTGAGGAAAAAAATAAAAAAAGAAAGAGAAAGAGAGAGAGAGAGAGAGAGAGAGAGAGAGATATAGTATTAATTCTATTATTAGAACAAGTAAGTACGAAGGAAAACGTCGATTGACGTTGATATCGGTAATCAGTGCAAATAAAGTCGAAACGCGTTCGACATAATGAGATAAAAATTTGCGCGCGAAGGATTCACAATTCAAATTGAGGATTCAACGAGCGAAACACGACAGCGAGCGAGAGACAGAGAAAGAGAGAGAGAAAGAGAGAGAGAGAAAAGAGAAAAAAAGAGAAAGGAATTCGCATTGCTACGTACGCAGGAGTCATCGTCTTCCATTGGACGATCTAACGATCCTTACGTGGAAGGAATAATTGAAAAATTCTTAAAGCATTCTTCCGTTTGTTCACGAAGTAGACAAATCCGATCGAAATTCACGCAGGAAGCATGAATCATAATGTCATTACGTCAAAGTAAGTTCTGTTTTGTTTTGTTAGATTTTATTTTAACGAGATAATTTCTCTCTCTCTCTTTTGTTTTTAATATTAAGATATAATTAATTTATACGAAACGATTATATATATATTCTTCTTCTTTTTTTTTTATTTATTCTTTATCTTTTATTTATTTGAAAACATTTTGCTACAAAACGAAGAACTCGAAGGAGTAATCATAGCAATTTTGTTCGTTCAAATTGATTTTATTTGTTTCATTATAAAATTCTAAAACACTAAATCTTCGTTCATACAGAGAGAAATAAATAAATTAACGTAGTATAATACTCCAAACGTATTAATTTATAAATGATAATAATAAAAAAGAAAAAAGAAAAAAGAAAAAGAAATGAATCTCAAAGGATGTAGATATTTTTTTAGAACAAATTAAAATTCAAAGAAACTTACTATATAAATATAAAAATAGAAAAGAAAATAAAGCTACAATCGCAATTAAAAATTAGTTTTTTAAATCATTAAAATGACGAGTGAAGAAAGTTTAATCTTTTTTGTGGAAGAAGAAAAAGAAAAAAATAGGAATGAAAAAAAAAGAAAAGAAAAGGAAAAGTAAAAAAAAAAGTTTGTTTTAACGCCTTACTTTAACTAGTACACCGAAAGGGATCATTTTTATATACATAGGTATACATTATGAAATAGAGAAGTCTTTGAAGATTTATTAAGCGCACGACGAACATTTATTTTCACGTTCCGTTTACGTTAATCCCGTAGTTCGGACGTTGGATAAGCGTGAATCGAGGTAGATTTTAAGTTAGAGCAGGTGCACCTTTCGAAATATAAGCCTCGTATAACACGTAGAAGCACACATGTACATACCTATGCGTATAAACGTATACGTATATATGAACATAAATACACAATCGTTTCTGCAATACTTCTCTTCCGGGTGAAGGTTTAAATCCCGAAGGAAATTAAAATCGTGCCAGCGACAAATTACAATCTCACTGTTCTCCAACTTTTCTACTTCATTCTCTCTCTTTCTCTCTTTCCTTTTTTTCGTTTCTCTTCTTTTTCATTTTCTCTTCATTTTTTAAACGACCCGCGTAAACATACGACAACCACAATTATATCGTTAACGCGATAAAATTACTCGTGTCCTATTTGCAATATTAATAACTTGACTGGTTTCCGTGCGTTAATTGGACCAGAAAATATTTCAACAATTTTTTAAAATGATATTACAAGATATCAGAATTTTCTTTTTTTTTTCTCTTTTTTTTTCCTTTTTTTTGTGTTGTTGAAATTTATCAATTAATTGATAAAATTCATATAATGTTAATGCTGCTTAACCAATTTATATTACTACATAGAATTTTATATCTACAATATAATTTATTTTATTAAATAAATATAAAATTAATCTTACAATAGATACTTTCGTAACAAACTAAAACCAAACAAAAAGAAAATTCTAATCAGAATTAATTAAGAATCATTATAAAAATTCGCATATGATAGATACCTATATATAATATCGTTTATATAATGGTAATATTAATTAACGATTATTATTTAACGTTTTCTATTTAAAAGTATTTCATATTTAAACTAATAATTATTAATAAAATAATGATAGAAACGATCAAAAAAAAAAAGATGGTAAGTTAGTTTAACCAAGAAGAGGACATACGAGTTAGTCTTTCCTTTGTGCATACACGATTAGGTGCAGTCCGTGAAGTCACCCAATGGTAGGAACCTGTTTGACACCCTGCAGACGCATCCAACAAAGATTTTTTTATTCAGGTATAGCAAACTATAGATAGAATTCCCGGAAGGCTATGAAACAGGGAAAAAAAGAAAGATAGATAGAGAGAAAGGGAAAGAAATAGAGAGAGAAAGAGAAGTCGATGAATCTTTCGAGTCTCTCTCTCTCTCTCTCTCTCTCTCTCTCTTTCTCTCTCTCTATTTATTTCTATCTTTTTTTAATTCGTCGTTTTTAGGTTTCAGCGGTGAAGAAGCGTCTTGCAAAATATCCTAAGAAAAATTAGGTTAATGCAAACGACACTCGGAAACTCAACAAAGCGTGTTACGTAATAAGAAGAGTGTTAGACAAACTCGAGATTAACTAACGACATTCATTATGTTCTAACGTCGCGCGTCGTCTAATCTTTACGTACGAAAGGAACCTTTCAATTTTCTTCATGCTATCATTAAAATTATTTCACTTCGGGCAAGATAAAATCGAAAAAGGGTCTTGTAGTAAAAATTGTTATAGAGGTAAAATTTATATCGTATATTTTTACTTTTTTTTTCTATTTTTACTTATTTTTCTCGTTTTATCTTTCTTGTTTATTCTTTCTTTCTTTCTTTCTTTATTTTCTTTTCTTTTCTTTCTTTCCTTTTTTTTTTTTTTGATTTATTTTACGACATTTCATCGTCATCACATATTTTAATCGTAAATTTCTATTTTATTAGAATTTAATTCTCATGATGAATCTTATTCTTGAATTTATTTATTGCGAGTTATTTATTATGGTGAATTTATTCTTGTTTTTCTTCTTTCTTCTTTTTCCTTTTTTTAATTTATTTATTACAGCTAATTCATTTTTGAAGATTTCTCTTTTTTTATTAATTATGATCTAATCGATATACAATGTCGTTTTTAAATTCGTTTATTATTACGTATTGTTAAGCGGAAAAATCATTTATGAAATATTATATAAAATTAATAAAAAAGAAAAATAAATCGAACAAAAGATAAATAAATAACAATAACAATAAATAAATATTCAATAATGTGTAAATCATTGAAATTTTTCTCAATCTAAGCGAATATAATTTTAGTATTATCATTTTTTATTTTATTCTTTATTCATTTATTTTCTTCTTTTAATAAAATTCATTGTTATTAAATCGATCCTCAACAATACATTGATTTTTTTTATTAGAATTCTACCTTACTCTTTTTGAATAGAACAACCAATACATAAATGCGATGCGCAAAGTTTTATACATTATAAACGAATGAAACAATTTTTGTAATCCTACGCAATTGACTAAACATACATTCATATATATATATATATATATATATATATATATATATATATATATACATACACATATATCTATTTTATAAATAATCATGACTCAGAACCGGATACTGAATTTCTACAGGAACATTGAAGTTGACCTTGTTCCTTTTGATCCAAACAATTTATGGATAAGTCATCGATAGTTCGAATAAAATTAGAATCTGTGAGAAGAAAAAAAAGAGAAAAAGATAAAGAGATACAGAAAGACAGAGAAAGAGAAAAAGAGAGAGAGAAATATAGAGCTCATTAAATCGAAACATATTTTAAAGAAACTTCGAAACATTATCATTAAAACTGATTTGTTTATGTGATCGTAAACGAACAAAATTATTATTGATCATTCATTATATCATAATTATGTTAATTAGATTGAAATAATGAATTATAGTCAGATTAATTATTTATTTGTTTAAATCAATAAGATGATTAATTTTGGCCAGGAATTAATATACCTTTATAAATAATGATAATAATAATATCAACGTTTATTAATTAATGAGTATTATTATTATTATTATTGTTTCTTTCCTTTTTCTATTTTTTATTTTTATTTCGTTTTACATTTCTTCACTCATGCTATTAATTTTCCTATATATGTACGTATGTATACGTGTGTATGTGTGTATTATAAATATCGTACGTTAATATCTATTTGAAAATTAATAAATAAATAATTATCTCAGTAATAATTCGATAAGCGAATGTTCGATGAGTTCAATGCAAGATGTTTAATATGGAATTTAATAATATGAGATTCTCTCTCTCTCTATCTATCTATCTATCTATCTATTTATCTATCTATCTATCTATCTATCTATCTATCTATCTATCTATCTATCTCTTTCATCGTCGGCTTTATCGTAGCGAATAGGAAATATTAAACGTTCCTTGCATAATTTCAATTTTATTTATAAGATGACTTTAAAACCTGCCAGATGATTATTAATACCGACATAACGATCGATTTATGATTCGAGAAATTTTTTATAGTCATATACAGTAGTTCATAGAGGATGAAGCATGTAATCAAGATTTACCGATTTCGATTGCATTACTTTAATAAAAATTACATTAATTGATCCAGCTCCTTATTCTTTAGGAATAAGTATTTAAAACAAAAAAAAAGGAAAATACCAAAGCATTTACGTCAAACAACCGTTATAGTTTAGGAAATATTTTAATTGAAATATTGCAATAAGAAATCACGTACACGTTTATTATAATATATAGTAAGTAAACTTTAATTAACTTCAACGACGTTAGGTTGAAATAATATTTAAGATTAATTTAGTTACTCGGAATTTCGTTTATCGGCAAAGGATGGTTCTCGTAAAAACGATCAAGATTTTGCTTCAAAGGAGAAACGACGAACGATAGATAGATCGTTGCTCGTAAATCCGAAAATATATTTCCGCGGAACGAAACGGAAAGGCTCAAAAAAGGATTGGGAGCGTTAGCACGAACGATCCTCAGCCGTCGTTCGTCGCCAATCCAGTTTATTTTTCTTCGTTACGCTACGGATCCGTTCGATTTCTCCTTCTATCTTCTTCAACTTTTTTTTGTACTTTCTTTTGTTTTGTTTTTCTTTTTCATTTTCTTTATTTCATTCTTTTATATCTTTTCTACGAATCGTAGTAGCCGAATCGACGATAAAAACCGTGTTACCAATGACACGACGAATCGTAAATCGATCATTCTATGATCTCAGATCAATCATGTTCTTTATATAAATAAACAGACAAAAATAAAGTATTATGTTTCAATAAGTTATTCTATACACACACACACACACACAAAATGTATTGTATATATCTAATCTAAATAATTCATTTCGACGAATTATAAATCGATCATTGTTTACATCAATCATATTGTTTACATAAACTGAACATGAAATTAAAAATAATACACACTTACATATCCACATATAAATATATATATATATATATATATATATATATATATATATATATATATATAAAATTTATATGATTTCAAAGAAATCTTAATCTCTCGAAAAGAAGATTCAGAAAAAGAAATCGAACAAAGGATTCGAGGTAAAGGACAGATCCAGAGAATCGAGAAAAACGAAATACTATAAAATCAGATGCTTCTCTCAGATTCTATACCTATATCTACGTATTTATGTATCTATATACATACAGATCTATGTATGTATGTATATATGTGTACACACACACACACACACACACACACACACACCTATATCTCTAAATATACATACATACATACATACATACATACATACATACATACATGTGTGTGTGTGTGTGTATATATATATATATATAATATGTATGTTGAACCGGTCGTACGGCTCAAGAGCAACCACATTCCTCGAAATTTTTCTGGAACTCTCGGACGAATAACGCTTCGAATCGGAGCAGCCATCCATGCTATGCCACGTCATTGTACTCTGGGATTGTATCCGGTATTCGCAAAAAGAATTAAATCGGTCGATGATCGCGAATCTCAACCACCCCACCTCTCAATTCCCCCATTCCTCTATATTCCCTCTCTCCCTTCACCCATTCCATTCGTACGCCCATCATCGCACCCGGACCTACCCAAAAAAAAAAAAAAGAAACATGTAAGATCCACGAGAAAGGAAAACAAAAACATACAGGACAAATCGTTTCGTTCTATTTCTCTCCCATACTCTTATTCGCTATCTTATTTTATTATTGTTCATTCAAACGAATTATTTAGTTATTATTTTTTTTATTTGTTCTTTTTTTTTTTTATTACGAGATCACCTGATACCCCTTTTCTTTATCTCCTTTTACCTTTTCTCATTTCTTTTTTCTTTTTCTTGTGTCCTTTCTTTTTAATAACAATCGATTTGGCTTCCTTAGCTAAATATTTGTTTAGAAAAGTTCATGTGTCGATCAGGTCTCTTTTTGTTCGATTCTCATTTTATCCATTAAGAAAATCGTTTGTTATAATTTTGTTGGAAATTTGTTTTCTTTTCATTCGATGAATTTTTTAACTGATGAATACATTTCTGTTTTCTTTTCTTTTTTTAATGAGGTTTTTCGATAATGAGGCGTCAATGTTTGTTAAGAATACGTAATTATTTTTCCCTCCGTTCTTTCTATTTTCTTTTCTTCTATTTGTATTAATTACTTTAAGTTGGTCAGACGGATTTGTACTGAACAAACTTTTTGAAAAATAATTAAAGTACGAAGCAATCTTTTGAAAAAAAAAGAAAAAAGAGAGAACCAATTACAATACTTATTAAAGAATCTTTTAAAAGAAAAAAAAATTATATGAAACAATCTTTCTAAATAAGAACAAAAGAGCTTTAGCAGAAAACAATCTTCTTTAAAAGAATTATGATACCGAAGCAATTTTTATCAAATACATTATACTCGGAGGAAATTTTCATCTTTCTTTTTATTTTTAAATTATAGCAAAAAATAATTTTTCTCGAAAAAGGAGAAAGAAAAAAATAAATTAAAGTACGAAAGAATTATAATTCGATAGCGTGAGCGGAAACATATTAAAATATAATAGTACGTAAATTTTACATTAGCTTTCTCTTTACGTTAAGATAAAAAAAATGAAAAAAGAAAAAAAAAGAAATAGGAAAAGAAGAAACTACATACACGTGCACATAAATATTTTATTTAATCGCATAACTTCCCGTCGTGTTGGTAAAAATAATTATTGATAAAATTGAATTGACTTCACGTAAACACATCCGATTTTATTTTACTTTTGATCACTTCTGTGTGTTTTAAAGACCTCCTTAACCCCTCTCCTCTACACCCTTTCTCTCACTCTCTCCATCTCCCTCCTGAATAATCTCGTTGCACTTTCACCATCCTTTACGATTTTACACTCGTTACATTGTATATAAGTAACGTCAGATTAAAAATTCGCTACAATAATAGCGAGTTTCATGGCATGAGCACACACTAATTGTAAATATGTACGATCTAATCGAATTCCTAATATAAACATGAAAGTTACTAACGTTTAATAAATTAATACAATAACTGACAATAAATCCTACACGTTATACTATATTAAATATGCATACATACATACATATACATACATAGATATGTATACATATATGTATAAGTAAATTATATATATAAGTAAATAATATATAATTAACGAGATATCATAGTAAATAGTTATATGATCAACAGTATATATAATGAAATTATATATATATATATATATATATATATATATATATATATATATATATAAATGAATAATGTTGAGATAATGAAAAAATGGAAAGCATAGAAAAAAAAATATAGGATGTTCCATAAAAAAGAATTAAAGATCATTGAACTTCTGTTTTAATCGAAAAATTCCACGATGTTTTATTTCGTACACTTAATATATTTGAGAAATGATGAAACTTTTTTTAATTTATTTAAAAAAAAAAAGAAGAAAAATATATATAAATATCAATTTTTCTATTGCTTCTTTTATTTTGTCAAAGGAGATCTTCGACTAGTTCTTAATTAATAAATAAACCTATATATATTATACATATATGAATAATACATGTACATATATATGTATATATATATATATATATGTATTATACTATATTATAATTCAACATGTGGGTAATAATTTTTAATAGTAAAAGTAGTCGAATGCAGCTGCGTTTGAAATTGACAGTTTCGATATGAACCAACTTTGATAAATAAAATAATCAAGTGGTCGTTATTGAAAGACGCGGACGTGCATAACAAATAGAAATAACAGTTAATTAGCAATAGTATACCAAGCTTACGTAAGACATATTGCACTCTCTCTCTCTCTCTCTCTCTCTCTCTCTCTCTCTCTCTCTCTCTCTCTCTCTCTCTCTCTCTCTTTCTTTCTCTCTCTCTCCCTTTCTTTCTATCTTGCTTCATTCTCTTAGTTACTCTGGCATTTATTTATTTACAGGATTACGGTACTTGGCAGCACTTTGTTCGCCAACTTCTGACAGTAACTAAAGAAACGAGAAACCGCAGGGACCAACCTGTTGTATGAATTTACTTAGGAATGAGTTTCGTAAAGAGAAAAAGAAGAAAAAGAATAAGTAAAACAAAAAGAGGAAGAGGAAGAAAAAAGAAAGAAGAGAAAACTTAAAAATCAAAATTTATCTGTAAATACGTATAATTAATTTAACTGGCAAAAACTTGATTATATTATTTCCGTATAAAAAGTGTGATAAAGTTGTAATAAAACGATTGTATAAAATTGTATAAAAATTATAATAAAACAATTTTTCTCAAATATTTGACTTGTTAAATAGAATTATTCCGTCTATTATTTATTAATTACACACACGCACATACACACATACACACAAGATATAGATTTTGAAAATATCAAACTTTTTTTTATAACAACGTATTATACAAATAGGATCTATAATTATATATTTATATACGTGAGAAGTACATCTGCTGCAAATAAGGATATGTACTTAGATGTATTATATTTCTAGAATTCGTTCAAAAAATAAAGAAACGAACAAAGCAAAAATCTACAATGAAAAGTTCTTTTCAAAGATATGTGTATACACATTGATGATCTTAGCTTCTAAATTAATAAATGATTAAGAGCGAGTGGATTCGATTGGAAATAATGAGCTGATGAAGCGGCTGCATCAAGTTTCATATCACAGATGCGTATGTATATACTTATACACAATATATATGTGTATATTATGTATGTATGTATGTATATATGTATGTATGTATGTATGTATGTATGTATGTATGTATGTATGTATGTATGTATGTATGTATGTATGTATGTATGTATGTATGTAATGTTTGCTTTTACGTTATGCACACGTGTATATGTATATACATATATGCATGCTATTAAGTTTGCATACGTGTATATATGTACATATATACACTATGCTTTTATATTATATACATATGTGTATACGCATATATATATATATATATATATATATATATATACACATGCTTTTTTTATGTTATATACATATGTGTATACATGTACACATATATATCTATACCTTTACATTTTATACACATATGATACGTATACATATAAATATATATGCTTTATAACATATACATGTATGTATGTATATATAGATATGTATATACATATACGTAAATAATACCTATACAATCTTAAGTTCTAAATTAACGTCATCTCGTTGCAGTTTAAAACGATAAAATTAGAAACGTTGTTGTTAACGTGGATCGATCGTTATTTAGAAAATCGTTCAATAAAACGTAAATAGAACGTTTCCAAGTGTCTAACCAAAATTTATTACATATACATAATAATAAATATTTTGTAAAATAAATGGTCTGTATACATATATGAATATTTTGATTAGTATTTATAATAAAATATCAATACGTAATATAAATGATCAATATAAATAATTAATTGTCTGCTTTGTGTTTAAATTGCATCTGGATTTATTATAAATATCTTTATTTATAATAACCATCTATTTAACATGCTGACGAATTATCATACGTATATACAAATATTTTAATTAAGATATTAACAATTTCGATCAATATAATACGGTCCACTTGTATCAATTATCGATACTTTATCATAAATATCGATGATTTATTTAAAATACTGACAAATTATTATATATAAATATTTCATTTAAAATATTGACAAACTTTGTATTAATCGATATAATACCGATCACTTGTATGAATTACTGAAATTTTTTATTATAAATATTGATCGCTTCATTTAAATTAATTACGGATTAAAAATGATTTCAAAATACTAAGACAGTAGTCAAATAAATAAATGTTAAATATTGTTAATATTGTTATATATGGCAAAGACCTGATTTTTTTAAATCAAATAATTTAATAAAATAGAAACTTTTAAAAATTGCGGACTCTAGGGATGACTGTTAAGAATTCTCCTCAGTGAATGATATAATCGATGAAAGCAAGTTTAACACCCATCGATAAATAATAAATATACACTATATATGAAAAATATGTTATTTAAAACGCATATTACGAGTACGTTGAGATTTAATAGAAACCATTCTAAAAATCATACTTATGGAAAAAAACAAAACTATAATATGAGGTAGCAGATCGTCGTAAACAATAAACAAGATTTATGATACCGTGATATACAAAATCGATGTAACATCTAGGATATCGTCATTTTATTTAAAAAAAAAAATAAAATAAAAAGAAAAAATAGAGAAGGTAAGTACTAAACTCAACATCCTGTAATAAACAAGCATTCTCTTAAATGTATGGGCACCATAAATGGAAGGATATGTATCTATAACCTTCATATAACGCGGTACTTAAACACGCGCTTTTGATATAACGCTGTCTTGAAATGCAGATAGTAAATCTCGTATAAAACGATACTTAAATAACGCGCAGTTTCTATATAATAATATTTTTATATTCTTATCTTCTCGTTTTATATATATATATATATATATATATATATATATATATATATATAGACACACACACTTTTTAAATACGTACATATATGCATTAGTTTCTTTTTTAATATGAATTACTTGTTTCTTTTTCTTTCTCTTCTTTTTTTTTTTGTCGATAAAAATATATTCCTGATCGTCGCGTTAACGTGTTCTTTATATAATTAAAAAAAAAAAAAAAGGAGAAAAAGAAAAAGAAAAAAAACAATTTAAATAGAAATTTTGCAACCTAATCCTGTTTTTCTTTTTTTAGATCTGAATATGCGAATATATATATATATGTATTTTTTTTTTCTAATATTGATACGTATTATGAACTTATCTTTGTAAAATTAACATCGAAAAAGAAACACAGATAGAAATGGAATATCGATCGTTATTTCGATAAGTCGAAATTCTATAGTAGATATTAGAAGACGTGTCCGTTAATAGTCTCGTCTGAATGAATTCTTACATAACCGAGTTAAAGAGACCAAAATGGTAACGATAATACGTCGGAAACGATTAGATCTCCTCCATATACATACACACATGTGTACATACATACGCATACATATATCAGACATATATATATATATATATATATATATATATATATATATAACAGTCATACATACATACATGTATACATACGTAGATATAGATATATACATACATACACACATCACACATACATAGATACACATATATATATACATATACACAAGCATATATATAGATCTGTCCACTCCTTCAGAGCTTCTCTCCATAACGAACTAATCGCTTAACGAGAATAATTAGACTCGTTACGTTGTACGTGGCCGAAATTGTTATCGCTTTTGGTATACGATCCAGTCTGCGGTGTTAATACCAGCCATAAACGTTTTGATATAGGAGAAGATAATTATGAACAGGTTGCCTAAGGGCATACACGGTTGAACTACTTCCTGATCTAGGTTTGTGAATGTACTTAATATGTAATCAAGGAAATATGTCATATCGAACGATCAAATATCGTCTGCTAGATACAGATATATATATATATATATATATATATATATATATATATATGTATATAAGTATACATATATCTATCAATAACAATGGAAATAACAGGATGAAATTATCGAATGAGTAAGGTTTAATTAAAAATACATTCTTCCTTTTCTTTTATTTTTCTTCTTCTTTTTTCTTTCTTTTACGATAAAAAAGAATATTATAGAAATGATATAGGTATATGTAGTTGTATGAATAATATAAATATATGACACATCATTATTTATCAAATTAAACTTTGATTCATGTGTAACAATAGAAACTGCAAAATAAAATTGTAACTTCTATATGATTCCATTGAATGATAATTTTTTTTACTGTAAAAAGAAATACACACACACATATATTATAAGATATATGTATATATATATATATATATATATATATATATATATGTATATGTGGAATAATCTATTATATATATATAGATGTAATCTATATACTATAATGATTATACTCCATAGATAGATAAAATTCATATTTCTGTATTATTCGATAAGTAATTATAATCTATAAATCTATTATTCTATAAATAGATAAAATCTCTATATATCTATATTATTCAATAAATAGATAAAATCTGTATATCCCTATTATACGCACGCGCGCGCACATACACACACACACACACACAATATATGTATTATTAAATAATTTGTGGATACTAATTAATAGATGAAAAAAATGGACGAATATTTCGCTTTTTCAATAATTTTTGTTGTATCGTATTCTTCTTTTTTACGATCATTATTGCAATCGATTTATGATCCTAAATGAATTGATAATAATTATCATTAACAGACATTATAAAATGAATAAAATCGCCGATTGAGTCATTAACAATTATAAAACATGTGCGAAAATCATTTTACATGTGTAAAAATCGCATAAAAATGACTTCGAGAAAGAATCGACCACGAAAACGATTTTTTTTATTAGCCAATTTAATTGCAACCGTTCGTTCAGAAATTTCGTGGAAATATCGCTCACGTTACACGAAAAAATAAAGCATACAAATACAGTTAGTAAGTACATCTGTGTAATTTTATGATATATATACATACATACATACATACATACATACACACATACACACACACACACACACACACAACGCGTATATGAGAGTATACATTTATACATACATACAGTCAGTCACAGAAATATTGAAACATTTTTTATTTTGCTTTAAGTGAAAAATTTGCTTTTATTTATTATTTTATTTTTTATTTTTCTCTTCCATTTCTTTCTTCTTTTTAATAAAAATATTTCAAATTCGTCGAATTCATCGTACGAAAAAATCTGTTTTTTTATACGAAATATAGCATTTATTTTAACAGGTAAAAGATAAAAAAATATTTTTTAATTAATAATAGAAACTTTTCAAAAATTTGTTTTAAAAAAAGTATGGTTACATCTTGTATGCGTTAAATACAAAAATATTGTTAAAATTTATCCATACAAATAAGGAATTTTATCATATATGTACTAGAATATTTATAATCATAAATATATATATACATAAGAAAATATATATTATTTAATTTTTACAAGATCTTGGAAGAAAGAATTTATATATATATATATAAAAAAAAAAGAACAAATTCTTATTTTTATCTTTTTTCTTCTATCTTCTTCCACAAGAAGATACTGATCTCTTTTCTTTTATTATTTTCTTCTTTTTAATTTCATTTTTTTTTTTTTTTTTTTTTTTTTTAATTATTTTTTTTAATCTTTGTTCAATTTGAAAAAGTACTAAAATAATTCTATCTCCGACTGTATGCACGGTTACGTACACACATATATACATACATTCACTCATTCATACATTGATACATAGATACATACATACATACATCATACATACACACAT
Source organism: Vespula vulgaris (assembly GCF_905475345.1). Lineage (NCBI taxonomy): Eukaryota > Metazoa > Arthropoda > Insecta > Hymenoptera > Vespidae > Vespula > Vespula vulgaris. Next base: position 7,578,369 of record NC_066592.1, on the reverse strand, counting down.
ACATCATACATTACTCATTCATATATGCATACATACATACATACATACATATATACATACGTATTACGATGCGTGAACGTGTTTACAAGCGATATCACTCGAAGCAGAACATTTTTCCGAGAATCGTATCGTTTGGTTGTTAATTCGAACATATGGGCCGCACGTGGGGCCACGATACTTTTTGCTCATCCGTATCGCGACCTATTTATGTCGACGTTCCTAAAATTCAAACGAGAAAGAAGAAAAAAAGAACCAAAAATAAAAAAAAAAAGAAAAAAAAATATAACGATTTCTTGAAACGACAGCTTGGATACAGAGATCGAGAGAGGGAGAGGGAGATGGAGAGGGAGAGGGGGAGAGAGAGAGAGAGAGAGAGAGAAATAAGAAAAAAGAAATAAAAAAGAAAAACACGACGATTATTTCTCATTCGTCTCATGATCTCATAATCTCGTGTGATTAATGATAATAATGATAATAAACAAATCGTTTTTTACATTTTAATCAAAATTGCCGTTTATCAGAAATAAAAAAGAAAAAACGTTGACCTTCTAAATTAATCTTCTTAAAAGAAAAAAGAAGAAAAAAAAAACAGAAATACTACCAACAAATATTTTTCGATCCAATTTTAATTCTATCACTTTTTTTTCGATGATGATTTTTCGTGATACCAAGTATTTGCAAATTAATCAATTTTTCTTTTATTATAATTTATACACAAATATTGAATTTCGAAAAACATATTCTCGTTTATCGTTATGAATATATATAATTTATTTATAACAAATCAACTCTTGATTAACACGTATCACTCGAAAAATATAACAAATTTAATGATAATAATTTTCTAATCGACTATTTAAACATTTATCATAAATCATTATTTTTCTCTGTTTGTACTTTCTGATATTTTCATAAATAGGTTGGCAATATTTATAATAATAATAATCATAATAATTATACTGATAATAATAATAATAATAATAATAATAATAATAATAATAATTAATAATGTACATATACAGGTACCCACAGGTGGATACACATGATATAGAACTATGATAATTTAACTTGGTATAGTTGAATATATTTAAACGGGAATTTCCAACGTCTGTTGCATCTGATAATGTTTACGAATTATGCAGCTGCAACTCTTCTCATCATATGTATTAATACACATATGACACATACTTGTCTTGTTTATATGTGCACGATGATAAACAATTATACGATAATCATCTCAAATATCGAACGATATGATTTGTAAAAATGATAATTACAGAAATTGATAATATTGTAAAAATAATTATGATTATTTTAATGCATAACGCATAAAAACATGTTAAATAATCGTGTAAAAAGTGGTGTGAGCGCGCGTATTGCATATATGTATGTAACAACAATTATTATGATAATTATTATTAGAATTTGTTACAATTTCATTTTATTTTAATTGTAACAGTTTCATTTTATTTTAATTAATACATATCTAATATATTTAAAGGATCCATTTTTGTAAATTAAAAATCATCCAATTTATATACAATTAAAGTAAATTTTTATATATGCTGATTTAATCCGAAAAAAATAAAATAAGAAGAAAGAAAATTGTCTACTAATGTTTAATTTACTGTAATAACTAAAAGAATTAATATATATATATATATAATATTATACAATTAATATAACAATTAATATACATATTAATATCGCTATGTATAAAACACAATAAACACACAAATGTTATAGATTCGCCTTAATTATACAAAAATTTAGAATATATATCTATAATCAATCAGCATATATATTTATGTGAGAGATAATTTCTTGAATGTAAAAAATCATTCGAAATATATGCATGTATACTGGTATTTTTCTTCGTCATAAATTCCTTGACCTAATTTTATTCGTCCGTTGACTATTTTCGCAAAGATGGTAGATAGATGGATATATAGATAAATAGATACATACTCGTAAAAAGTTTTGCATTACTATGCGCGCTCTCTCTCTCTCTTTCTCTCTCTCACTCTCGCTCTTTCTCTCTCTCTCGTTATCTCTATCTCTTTTCCCGATAAATGATGAATTCAATGAATTCACTGGAGCAGATAAAGAATTCTCGATTCATGTTACTCGAATCGAGTTGGAGATTTTCAAAGGAGTGCTATATGATCTCACGATATCGAAAAGCAGAATCCGCGTTGAAATGGAAACGGAAACGGAAAGACGACACATGGAAACTCTCGGAAACAAGAAGATAAAAAAAGAAAGAAAAAAAGAGAAAAGAATAAAATAGAAGAAGTAGAAGAATAAAAGAAAGAAATATGACAGATTTCAATTTAAATTCTGCAATCTTCTTTCTTACGTACAAAAGAATTTTTAAATTTCACGTTAATATCCATTATTCAAAGGAATATTTGCATTTTCTAATTTTTCAGGTCAGTATCTCAATAATATATATATATATATATATATATATATATATATATATATGTCTTTGTTGGATATAGATTAGATTTCGTTTAATTTATTTCTATTTTATATAGTTACTCACTAATTTTTATTTCTTTTTTTCCTCCTTTAATTCTCCACATCATTCCATTTTAATAATAATAATAATCAATATAACATCTTCGTTACAATCAAAAATCAATATAATAATAATATTAATATAAATAATAATAATAATCAGAAAAGAAATCTAACAAAAATTAGCCTACAAATAATATATAGGGAGTAATTTATTCTATGAGATATTGCGACGAGTTCATTGTTAATAACATAATTAACAACCAATATCCTTTCGCGTTTTGTTATTCGTATTCTATACATACTCCTTATTTTAATAACAATAAGACGACATCCTATTGTTACAATGATCGTTCTTTTACCTTTGTAAACACATACACACAGAAAAAGAGAAAAGGAGACAGATAGATAGACAGATAGACAGCCAGACAGCCAGACAGCTAGACAAACCTAGATATATGAAATAATGTGTCATGAAATATCGATCATTACGAAGTACACGTACACACACACACGCAATATATATACACACACACAAAGATAGACAGACACACACAAAGCATATGAAATAATATGTCATGAAATATTACGAAGTACACACACGCGCACACAATTTATACATATATATATATAAACTTCTATTTAAGAAAACTTGTCGTTGTAAAAACGAAGAAAAAACTAATGTGTAAATATGTAGGCGTCTATAAACTTTAAAAGACAAGCTATGCTCATTCATTATCTCCCGTATGTATTCATATATATATATATATATATATATATATATATATATATATATATATCATATATTCATATATATATATATATACATCATATATATATATACACACACATATATTATATAAAAACTTATATACTACAAGATGATTTCATGCAAATAAGTATCACATATAATATGTCACTGACCTATATATCTCTCACGGTCGGTCATAGACTCATTCTTTCTAACTTGAAAGAGGACGGTAAGGTGCAGAAGGAAGGCAAGTGAGAATAATGAGAGAGGGGGAGAGAGAGAGAGAGAGAGAGAGAGAGAGAGAGAGAGAGAGAGAGAGAGAGAGAGAGGAAGTTTCAATTATGTTCTTATTTCTCAGAACTCGTGTGATAATATCACACGTAGAACGATCAATGGTTGCATCGTGATTCGATTACGATAGAACGTTGAAATCAGACGAACATTATCTATGTATTATGATTTTCTACGCTTATGAAACATTCATTATTCGATAAATATTAATGCATTAGAATTATTTTATAGAAAGAGTCATAATCGTTAAAAAAAAAGAGAGAAAGAGAGAGAGAGATGGAGAAATGTTTTAGTAAATATCCAAATTTATATCTATATTATTTTATCTTTTCATAAATTGTATATAGTATATTCATTATCTCTTTTATTTTTTTTCTTTTCTTTTTCTTTTTAAATGAACGATGACAATATCCTAATAATTATCGTATTAGATCGTTCTAATGTATGATTATAAGAATAATTGTCGTAGAACGTAGCACGAAAGTCATAAAGCTTTGAATTTTTCCATTAGAAATACACGAGAGTTCGACGGACAAAACGTAATTTATTCTTTAACGACCTCAACCATGCGATTCCCCGTGGAAATTGTTAATGGGAGTGCAGAAATAGACGAGCCAATGGAGGCCGAAGGGTTCTCAATTTGGACCAATTGAAATAGAGGGTTATATGGAGGGGGAGAAAAAAATGTGTAACCACAGCGACCGCTAAGGAGAGACGTCGTTAAATGGAAACAGCGAGCCTAACGATGTTTCCACTAGCGGTCGATCGATAAAATGGCGAGCATTTGTTACCGTATGTACATATATATCTTGTTAAAGTCTTTTAAAAAGACTGCATCTATTTAAATTCAAGAAATCCTATCTCGAATATATGTACTTATATATGTATGTATGTATGTATTTATTATACATCAAATTATAACTTTCATCACGATATTCTAAATCGCAATTGATTTTATCTTTCTTTTATTTTTCTTTTTTTTTATAACATAAATAATTGATAGTAATTATTGTAATAACTGCTAATCATTGATTATAATAAAAAATAGTAATAATCACAATAATAGTGGATTAATAACTAATGATTAATAATAATAATAATGATCGCTATAATATCTATTAATAACTAATGGTAACACAACGATAAAATAATAGAATTATTAAACAAATGTACTGCATTGGTAAATAGGATAATTATTTAATAATTAACGCCGTGAAACAATGAAATCACGACCACTCGTTCATTATTATGGCGGATAATTAAATTACGGATTGATTTCTATTTTAAAAACATTAATTTTCAAACATTTTAATTTTCTCGAACATTTTGATCAACATCTAGTAATTTTTTATCATCAAAAAATATAAAACTATATCTGATATGATGAGAATGATTTTTTTTTTTTTTAAATCAAACACCCTCAAATAATATCACATCCAAGAATAGATTTAACTTGGTAGAATACAAATATTATTAAAATATTATAATAATATATGTCGAGGAGAACATAGAGATTCAACTTCATTATCATCAACGTCAACCATACTGAATTTAGAAATTACGAGTACAAGTATGGAGAGAGTTATAGATTAAGGTTAGAGATGTATTTGTAGATAGTTGAACTGAAACTAGATTTCACGAAAACGATACTATATATAAACGGGTAGATAGGTAGATAGGTAGATGGTAAGTAGGTAGGTAGGTAGGTATGTATGTAGATAGATAGGTAGGTATCTCTGTTATACGTCTAAAGATCGTGCTTCGAAATTCTCAGTTTTCCTCGACCTTCGCAAATTCTTCCTTTGAATACAAATCGAGCGAAAAGAAGGAAAAAAAGAGATAGAAAGATAGAGATAGAAAGATAGAGAAAGAGAAAGAGAATATTACGATGGCCTCTCGAAATAAATCAAATTTCAAGATCACATCTTTTTTGCGAGCAAGGATTATTGCCAAGTTATTATGAATAATATAATACAATACTTGCCAAGTTATTATGAATAATATAATACAATACAGGGTGATCCAATAATTGCTCTCAGCTTAAAATAACGAAAAAAAGAAAAGAAAAAGAATTTATTCAATGAAACCACTTGAATAATATTTCCTAAGTCAAAGAAAGGTGATCTGTTGTAAAAAAAAAAAAGATAAAGATAAAGAAAAAAACAATATCTAATTCGTTGAAAAATAATCTAAATTTTACATAAATTACTTACTTATATTAAGTAATATAATATCCTATTACTACTAGTATGAATCACACATACATTCGTATATATATATATATATATATATATATATATATATATATATATAAAATCTTAATATTTTCAAAGCGATCTTATCGTACAAAAAAAAATAGGATGAAATAAAATATGCAAAAAAAGAAAACGAAAATATCGCCGACAATAATTTAAATTAATAATTAGTGTATCACCCCGTATAAAGGGATCTCGAAAGAAAAATCCATATGTATATCAAAATATCGTCTCGAGAAACGATTTTACAAGATATCTCGCGGGAACAAGGATTTAAAAGTCCTTCGTCTTCTTACCAAAGTAAGAAGTACGCGAACTCCAAGGATTACCAGGATACCAGTATCTACCACTGAGGATAATGTTCTATACGAGTTTCGCGTAAAGAAATCCTACAAACGCTTTTTGCTTTTTCTTTCTTTTTCTATATTTTTTCTTTTTCTTTTCACCTACAATCATCATAAAGGAAACTCGAAAAATGTAAATCCTATCTACAAAACTTTCTTACACATATACGAAAGTCGTAGTATATGTACTACTCGCTTGAGCGACATACAAATATTTCCTAGTAACTTTAGTAAATTTTATTGATATTTATACTGTAACAAAATAATAAAATTTACTACTACTTTATTATACAAAGTAAATAAATGAAACGAATAAATCATCATTAAAAATTTTCTAACATTTACTATAAACTCGTGAATTTCCTCGATGTTCCCTGAAATTCATTGATTATTTGAATATTTTGAAAAATTCTAGGGAAAAATTAGAAATTTGTTACTTTACTATTGGATTAAGTACTCGTAAGTAAAAAGTGAAATAAAAATATATAGAAATAATAGGCATTAGATAGAAAAAATTTCTTATTTGATTACAGTTACATTATTTAATTTATATTTAATATATAAGTTACATTATTATTTGTATATTAATTTGTATTAATTTTTAATTATGATATTAATCAACTGTAATATTGATTTTTTATGTATTCTAATCAATTCTTTTACAATTGATTTGTCATTCGTCAATCTAGTTTTCTTTTTGCGAATAAACAAATTTATTACTCTTCAATTTTCTACTTGCATTAATTGAAACTGATCAACTTTTTCGCCATTTTGAAAAAGTTTCGAGAAAAATTAGACTTCACTAAGATCAATAATAAGAAAAACAATAAAGTTAATTTAATAAAAAAAGTCAGTAGTCAATAATAAATAAATAATAAAGTCAAAGTAATAAAGTCAATGGTAAAAAAAAAATATACAGAACACTCATTTCAAGTGAACAAATTTCTTATTTGATTGGTTAAATTATTACCATTCGTTTATTGATCTTTATTTCACTTTTCACATATATATGATTTAACCTAATTTTTTTCAACCGATTCGTCATCTTTCGTTTGAGGCATTTCTTTTTTATGATAAAAAAAGGAAAAAAAAAATAGATATATATACATATATATTCGTTGATAAAAAGAAAATTTACGATGAAATTTAAGATCTATGATAGTTATAAATCAAAGAAACGTAAAATTACACACTAAAATAATTTTCATCGTACTTTTACATACACGCGTAAGCAAATATAATACATAATACAATACATAAGTCTTTCAACAAAGCACACAAGTGTTATTATCGTATATATCATACGACTAAGATATAAAAATCATTTTTCTCGTTCGTTCTTTCTGAAACGTCTGCTCGAATTATTGGGCCCGAGTGACCTTGACATATTTATCGCGTGAGATACTTTCCTTCGCACGCGCGCGCACTTTTCTTTATTTCACATCGTCGATCTACGTCCCATAAATCTCTGTCCGATTCACTACTTCGTTCACCGAGGATAGATCATAAGAACTTTAAAGAAGAAGAAAAAAAAAGAAAGAAAAAACAATAATTTTGTAGGCGTTGATTTGTACTCTCGAAATAAAAAGTTCATATTTATTTAATTATTTTTTGCAGGTCGTTACGAGAAATTTTATATAGAAGTATTGTTATTAAATAATATACATCTAACAAGTATATTGAACAAATATATATGTATAAGTTTTATTTAATTTTTATTTGATTATTTATATCAAAAATTATATGCGTGTGTGTGTGTGTGTATATATATATATATATATATATATATATATTCTTTTAATACAATATAATTATTAATATTACATATGCATCATTTGATATACTGCATTTTTATATAATTATACATATTTTATTTTTATACATTTATAATATTATAATTTTTATTAAATATATTGTTTAATCTTTCTTCATTCAATTCAATATTATAAATTATCATTACACGCGTAGTTAATAAATACATTTTATTATATAAATCGACTAAAAAATAGATAAAAAAAAAAAAGAAAAAATAGAATAATTTTAATCGGAAATAAGAGAGAAATGTTTCGTCACTCTTAAATAATGATTCTGAGGAATCAGTAGGCGCGAAATCCGTTTTGTCCTCATTGCACTTCTTTGCAACATACATGAACGACGCCATAAGCGAATCGAAATTGCCGAGCAATTACATTGATTATCGTGTGAGGTTCGAGCGTTCTCTTTTTTCCTTTATATCCTCCTCCTTTTACAGCCGATTGCTCGAGAGTCACGGTAAAATAAACGAAAAATTATCCCTTGTCACGTCTTTAATCCGTTATACGTTTTCTACACGTATTATACATATGTACCATATATATATATATATATATATATATATATATATATATATATATATATATATATATACATACATACATAAATACAATTATATTATTCATAAATCATTCGACACTTGTTCTCCTTCCATTATATGTACATATATGCAATATAATTGTATCCACTATATTTATGATTTATGTATTCCGAATTTTTATTTCGAAATTCATTTTAATTTTTAAATTAACCATATCGCGGGTCATTAAAAAACAAAAAAGAAAATCGATACGATCATTTATATTAAAAATAAAAAATAAAATTAATATAAACATAAACTTTTTAAAAGTACAAACATTTGCACACGATTCTTTATAGAGAAATATTAATATAAACATATAAGAAAACAATTATTAAAAAATAATATGTATATATGTATATATACGTATTTTAATTTTTATAAATATTAATTTTCTAACAACATTAATATGTATATATGCATATATAGACACAAACACGCACACATATATACACAATAATGAAACAAGAAATGAATAATGAATAAATTAAATTAAATTAAATTAAATAAATTATTGCAAATCGTTTCATAATTTACAACGAGTGATATAAATATCAATTCATCGCTCTGTATAATAATAATAAAATAAAATAATGACAAGCAAGAGTATAGTAGAGAGGCCACGTGTCTGCAAGATCTTTTGAAAGTTGATAATGTAGCGAAGCAAGAGGAAGGAGCAGATCAAGTACGTCCACTTGTCAAATCCTTGAGCCAAATCTTCAAATTGGAACCCTTCAACTCACTCATTCACTCTCTCTCTCTCTCTCTCTCTCTCTCTCTCTCTCTCTCTCTCTCTCTCTCCCCACTCTCCCTCTCTCTCTCTCTATCTCTATTTCTCTCTCTTTCACCCTCTCTATTTTTTTCTCTTTCTCTACCTCCCTTTCTCTTTAAGGACTGTATGTCATCATTCAGCCTTATCTATCATAATCTTTATCTTACAATCTTGATGGAAACGACAAGAATTAACTTAAAATAGATATATCCTCGTTTAAAGCTAAATAAATATCGGTGATGAACTATCGAAACGATTAATCGAAAACTTTCACTTCATTCAAATCCTTAAAACTTTAATATCAAATGTCAATTTATCAATATTTTCATCATCATCATTATTATTATTATTATTATTATTATTATTATTATTATTATTATTATTATTATTATATATCGTTAATTCAAGATATTATATAATATTTCAAAAAGTTATTGTCCTATTACTGAACAAGAAAAAAAGATTATTATGTAATTTTCATCCATATATTTTTTGTTTGTAACGAAAAAAATTTGATTATATTATTACGCTTTGTTTGTTATAATAAATGAATTATTATAAATAAATTGTTATGATAAATATATTATCTATATTAAATAAAGTATTATATTAAATTTCTGGAACGTAGACTAATACTTATTTATTATTCCATTATTTATTATTTCTTTTTCATATTACAAGAAACTTATAAAATATTATTAAAAAGATATCAACTAATCTCTAATCCAAATAAAAAGAAAAGATTATTACATATTATTAATAATAAGAGCTCATTATATTGTATACATTAATCAAATGCAAAATATAATTTACTTATACCATTTTTTATTTATTTATTTATTTATTTGTTTGTTTCTTGTTCGTTTTTTTAATTTTCACGATTACGATTAACTTATATAATAATTAACACGTTATGATAATTATAAAGTTTACCATCTCTGTATTATCCTATATTACGATACATTATATTTACTAACTACGTAGTTGCGGATAACAAACCAAAATTCAATTAATTACGTGTACCTGACCGACGAATAAATTTATCTAGATAGAAACAATAATGAAAGAGAGAGAGAGAGAGAGAGAGAGAGAGAGAGAGAGAGAGAGAGAGAGAGAGAGAGAGAGAGAGAGAGAGAGAGAGAGATGATACTTGTTAACGAAAGATATTTTTTCTAATTATAAATCGAACAATGACAATTTTGAAAAACATGAAATTACTTTATTGATCGAAATTCTAGTGATAGTCGATAATTATGTTTAATTAACTTAATGAATTATTAATTAAATTTAATTATTTTCGATCGAGATATTCTCGTTTATTTTCTTTTGTTTAAACATTAAGTTTAATTAACTTCAATTAGAACGTTCACAGTATCATTCACAATTAATTTTTTCAATTAATTAAACAATACTAAAAAAAGTTATTACTTTAAAGTGTTTATAAATGAATGAAATGTTTATAAAGAATAATTGAAGAAAAGATAATAAAGAATGAAAAAGAAAAAAAAACAAAAAAACAAAAAAAGAAAAATCTTAGATAACTAAATAAAAAGATGTATAGACGAAATATCGTATTTATACGTATTTTCTCGTACGTTGTTGTCGAATATTTATTTTTCTTTTCTATCTTTTTTCTACTTCTTCTCCCAAAAAGAAACTTCTAAACTCAATTTTATTTCGAATCGGAAAGTAAGTATATCAATGGTATTCCTACAACATCAAGATATTTTCACTTTTACGCAATAATCGAGTAACAGATACCAAATGGTATTCGTTATAAGAAATGGTCAATTATGTATGTTACATGTAATGTCGTTAAAGAGTGATAGAAAGCTCACGACTAGAGGCTTGGGAAAACACGTTTAGACGAGATCTAAACTAGTTTAATATGTCCAATTAATCCACTCGAGCTCGATCATTATTCCTCCGATCCACTATTCGACATTACGTAACGCTGATTCAAGTTTTCAACAATGCTATTAATTACCTCTCCCAACACCCCCCTGTAAACGCATACGATTCATCAGTTTCGAATGTCTACTTGTTTTTCCCCAATCTCCATCCCTTTCCCTCTCATTCCTCCACAACTATTACCAACAATAACATTCCGTTCCCTCCTACTTTTATAATCCAAAATAATATCGATAACATCGATACCTCATACGAATTATCGTTCATGTAGCGATATTATTCAGTTTATTCATCGATATTTATTTAATAATATTATAATCCATAAATTATTGATATAATTCAGAATTGTCGAGTGTCCATATCTTTTATTTCAATTTGTTATCATTTTATATATAATATATAATATAAAATTTATTTATTATAATAATATCGAAGTTACATGTTTTTTATTTAATTTATTGTACGATTATCAATGTTTCGTCGTTTAAAAAATAATTTTCTTTGACTTCGTCGTTCTTCCCTGTTCGTTTATATCTTATTTGATTTATTTTTCTTTTTATTTTTCAACCTTTTCACATTTCCTTACCTCTCAGGAGAAAGAAGGGTATAGCTCTACCTTTCAAGCATTTGTATTCCTTCGCCGTTTATCTTTCGAATGCTCGTAGGTGTTAACTTTGACATGGGTATTTACCAAAGGGACAGGAAACGATTATTTAGTCGACATTGACCCAAATAAACACAGAAAGTAACCGACAGTCATTGAATCTTGACATTGAAAAGCTACTACATCGCTTTGTTAATGTTTATTCTTGGTCCTCGATTTTGTAATTTTAATATTTTCGTTATTTTAATATAAATATTTATTTATTTATTATTTTTCCTTCCAATTATTTCCTTTTATTTTTTATCTCATGAAATTATCGTACGTTAAAAAAAATCAACACGTATAGTGTTTAATAAAAATATAAAATATCTATGTATGTAATATCAGATATGTTTATATATGTATATAATACGTAGATACTGTGTATATATGTATGTATGTAAGTATATTTATATCCAATATAATAAATACATAGTATGCATTGCATATATATATATATATATATATATATATATATGTATTAGTAAAAAAGAATTTATATTCCTTTACCTCTTTTTCCTTTTCATAAATATCACCTTTCAATTTTATACATATTCTAGGATATCTTAAAAAATTCTTGGAAAATATCGTACTTTAAAAAATAAAAATACAAAAGATATAACTATCGAATAAATATAGACACAAATATATATATATATGTGTGTGTGTGTGTATATACTATATTTATGTATATATAAATATAAATATATACGTATCTAAACCTTTAGAATGTCAGTAAAAGGAATCCAATATCTCTCTTAATCTCTCTCGATGGAAGAATAAGCTGTAACTATTTCTATACTTTTTCCCTACGCCTAGTACCGATTTCTCGCTCCATTTTCTCTTTTTCCACGATGAAAAGAAAGAAAAGAAACGAACGAGAAACTACGAGGAAGCTTAACAATACCCACAACGAAACATCGACGAAACACTATCTACATTGTAATAAAGAAGTAACTATATACATATATACATATATATATATGTATATGTATATATATATATATGTACGTACTCATCATTTGTAAATATATATCATAACACAAATAATTATCAAACATGTCCACCTAATAACGAAATTACAACATATTAAATTTGAATGATGAAAATAATAAAAAATCAAAGAAAATATAATATAATAACACAATAGATAGATACTTTTCACTGATAAAACGAACTTCGTAAACTTACAATTATAAATTATTGTGACTTGGTAATTCGATTTTAGTTCGTTGCTAATCGAAAGAAAAAAGAAAAAGAAAGAAAAAGATCGCATAAACTTCTTCCGGTATCTAAATAATAATATGCGTGATGTTCTTGGCTACTGAACTTAAGTAGGTAACAATGTGGGTGGGAATGATAAGGGGCAGGGGGATCGATTGTTCGATGGCTAGAATTATGCGACTCACGTCGAAGAGGAAGTTAGTCATCCCTGATTTACATAAATGATTAACATTTATATATCAACATTGTGTCCTTCATACTCTTAATTAAAACGTTTTAATAATTCTAACGAAGTAGAAATAGAAAAAGAGTTTTACTATCGTCCTTGTTAATTCGAAATATTATTAGATGTGACTCCAAACATGTCAGTTCGATATCATTATCTTCGATCGATCATAACAATCGATTTAAATTCAAATAACTTTTGTTCGATGGGTTTTCAAACTCAAACCTTCAAGATTTATTAAAACGAGCTACATACCTCAATAATACGCGCAATATAATCAGAAAAATATTATCAAACGTTACGACGTTGTTCGAATTTCCATCCTTTTTGGTTTTTCGATTAAAAAAGTAAAGAAATATAAAAGAAAAAAAGAAAAAAAGAAAGAAAGAAAAAGGATACCTAAGAAATGTTTTTGAAGGCTAGCTGTGCAGGAACGGGTTAGGTGTTGTTACATATAAAACTTGTTTATAAGAATAATATTTCTAAAGAAAATATTTCTAAGAAAAATTTCTAAACGACAAAAGAACGTATCTACTGGTCAGTCAAAAAAAAACTTTGACGACGACAGAACTGTGATGCAATTATTCAGTGAAAACTCAACGGAGAAACTGAACTGTGAGCTTCCTGAACAACTTGGGAATAAATAACCTGACCGAGTCAATTTCCATTCGCTTACACAAGCTGGGTAAAATTCAAAAGGAACTCTGATATGGGTTTCGCACGAGGGTCAAACTGGAGAACAAACAGCAAAGATTTGATACTGCGATGTACTTGCAAACAAGTTAAATATACACGAACGAACATTCAAAATTCTCTGTGGAAAATGAAAAAGTGAATCTCCTGTGACAACTTTTAAACGAAGATAATCGTGGGTACATATATAATATTATAAAGATATAATATTACTTAACGATAAAAAAAAAGAAAAAGAAAGAAAGAAAACGAAAATATTACGAGACTCATAAAAATTGATCGATTACTATTAAAAATATCAATAAATTTATAATGCAAACAATTTGCATACCTTTTCTTTTCTCACCTGTAAATATTGTCATAAACAATAATTGTTTCTTAAAATCAGACATATATAATATAAATATAATATTATGAAAATTAATAATAGTTATAAATAAATAAATAAATATATATATATATTGTAATAAAAAAAGAATAAAAAAGTAAAAAAGAAAGATTACAAATTTTCTTCTAAAAAAGAAGAAAAAAAAAAAAAGATTTATTTCTAACGTTAACTTAAAACGTAACTTATCTTCTCTTTATTAATTTTTTGAAACAACACTAATTTAGAAATTTGAAAGATATTTAAAAGGATTTCTAACCGAGATGCGTCCAAGTAATTTCATGAAAAGATCAATGCAATAATAAAATGAAGGACTAGGATATGACACGCATGCATCCTCTTTCATAAATAAAAATCTAATGCCACGCAGTAATTATTAATTAAAGAGGTAGAAAAGAAGAAAAAAAGAAAGAAAAAGAGAGAGAGAGGAAGGAAAATTCTCTTTGACAAAACAACACTCAAACGTGCGTGTAATACCTAAGCTGAATGCTTATAGCACATATACATAACTATGTATATATATCACATATATATACATATATATATATATGTATGTATGTATCATAAATATATATATATATATATATATATATATATATATATATTGTGAATGTGTGTGCTTCCAATCTTACAAACACATTTACGTAACTAGAATCTGCATAGCAAAGTTCACGTCAAGTGTACCTGCACATCTACTTGACCCATTTACCCAATGACCTCGCACCGAGACATTTTCAAAGGGAGTAGTATCTGCTTAATAGCATTGCTCAGCTCACATTGAGAATTAACTGGCAATTCGAATATACATATACGTATGAACGAATTAAAATGACGTTTATGTTTCGTAAAAAATGTGTTCGGTAAAACCGGATGAATTATTATCTGAAGGAAAAAAATGATGAAGGTTTAAAAAAGAAAAGAAAAGAAAAAGGAAGAGAAAAAGAAAGAAAATTCATTGGATAAACTTCCGAATTTTCGACGATGATAAAGTAGCATCAATTTGCCCTCTTTCTCTACCCATCCGTCTCTCATTATATGAAAGTCGATCATACAATTTGATTTAATCAAATAAACATTTTCTAATTTATTTCGTATCGTCTGAAAGTATCATACGATCTTGAATGAAAATATATTTCGACGTGCTTCATATGAATTAATTAATTCCAACAAAAATTGCACATATTAAAAACAGTAAAAACATATCAAATTTGCCTCAGGGTCTTCCCTACTACTACATACACGCGCGCGTACATATACAATACATACACAAAAAAGAAAAAAAAAAAGGAAGAAAGAAAATTAGGAACAACATATTAGGAACGATCGTAGACGATTTTAATTAGGTCAGGGACACGTCAGAAAGGATGCTTTAGATGTGTTACCAAAACCAATGTCACTCCTGATCACGAATAATACTGTTGATAGGAAAAGGGAGAGGGTTGAAGAAGAAAAGAAAGAGAAAGCGAGAGAGCGAGAGAGCAAGAGAGAAACAGAGAGAGAGGGAGAGAAAGGCAGAAAAAAAACAGAGGGAGGGAGGAACAGAGCGAGAGAGAGAGAGAGAGAGAGAGAGAGAGAGAGAGAGAGAGAGAGAGAGAGAGAGAGGAAGGGACGTTGCTTCGTTAATGGAAACGAAATGACGCGTGTCGGAATCTCCGAGCTTTCGCAACGAATGGAAACAAACGTGGAGGAGTCGAAACGGTCGAGAACAATTTGACGCGTCGTTTAAAAGGGAATACGTAATTATCGGATGGCCCAGTTCTAGTCTGTGACGAGTATATATATATATATATATATATATATATATATCTACATACATTTCTATATATCTACTACATTTCTATATATTTGTGAACATCGTATATATGCGTATATTTATGTATATATGTATATGTTCGTTTATTATACTTATGGCTAGAACGAATTCATAATACATAGATATACATAAACACATATTTGCCCTCACATATACTCTGAAGATATTTACATGAGGTTTGAAGCAGCCTGGAATACATAATATATACTTATGCATTTAAGTACGTACTCTTACATATGTTTACTATGTTAAACATAATATTCATAGATAGGTGTTCATTTTGATCTGATTTCACCGTATATTCTTTTCTATTATTCATGAATTCGATATTTAAATATGTGTATATCTAATTGATATATTTCAAATAATATGTATTTATATCGATATTTGATAAATTATCGTATAGATATTTAATAATAATATGCATTATTTAATATATTCACGTTTATATTAATATATATTTACATATGTACATATTTACATATGATAATGTTACATATACATTGAGTGTGTGTGTACATATTTATACAGATGTATATTATATATATTTATAAATAACTAAATATATATAAATAAATTGTAAATATATATTTATATAGGCACATATTTCTAACAAGATATTTATTGTCAAAATATCAATATAGATGTGTGTGTGTGTGTATCCTTAACGATATATGTTATTTTATCATATAGCATTTATCTACATAATATATCTCAGTATAACATTGGTTTTTATCATTCGAAAATACGTGACAACCAATAACAGAATAATATATAAACTTTATATATATATATATATATATATATATATATATATATATATATATATAAAATAGTCGATACGATATGCTTGTATATCTGACAGCTGGATCGACGTATGCACACAAATGCATCACGTGCAGAACTAAGGGACGTGCTCTCTCTCTCTCTCTCTCTCTCTCTCTCTCTCTCTCTCTCTCTCTCTCTCTCTCTCCCTCTCGCTTCTTTCAATCGTATCTCGTATCTCGTTCATGTCCTTGATCGTCCTTTTTACTATTCGATGTAGAGCATCATTTTTCTCCCTTATGTGTTCTCTCCTGCGGCAATCTTTTTTTTTTCTTTTCGATCGTCGAGTTCTTTATATCAGAAATATAAGAGCAAGCAAGTATCGGTTTTATAGGAAAGAATTGACACGTACAAATAATTTCTATTTTTCCTTTCTCTTTTTTTTTCGATTTCATAACGAACGATCCATATGAAAATTAAAAATTTCGCTCAATTTTTCTATTTCATTTGATAAAATATAGCGATAAAATAATGTTTTATATATATATACTGTTATATAGACATATTGTGTATAGTATTATATATACTGTTATATAAATATTCCGTTATATATACTGTAACATATACCGTTATATATGCTGTTATATATTCAGTCTTAGAACTGTGTGTGAGTGTGTGTGTGTGTGTGCACATATATATATAATGTAGTTTAAAAAAGAAATACTAATTCTATATAAGTCCCAAATATAACGCGTGCGTATGTGTGCTAAGACTTACATAGGATTAATATTTTTTTAAAAACCTACATTATATATACATTATATATAAGATCTATATAATATAATTAATTTATATATATATATATATATATTCTATATGAAATAATTAAAAAAATATATACGCATATTTAAATATCTAATAATAAATAAGAACTATGTATGTTATAAGTAATAGAATTTCCTGATAAAATACAAAAGATTTTCCGTCGAAGAAGAAAAAGAAAAAGAGAATAATAAAATTAAGTAGGAATGATGTAGTAGCCTAATAATAAAAAGAAAAAAAGAATTTCTAGGACAAGCACGAAAATTTATCGATGGTAAATTCAAGACTTGCCAATATACCAAAAGGATTGTCACGAGCAATAGGTTTAAAATGGCCGCTGAGAGGTCCATGTAGATACGAAGATAAAAATGGCGAATGTCGACAGCTTGGACCTCGAGTATCGGAATAATTTATTACGTCGACCGAGAAATTGGCCCGATTTTCCTCAATAATTTATAGTTTGTGAAGGAGAGACATACGACCGGTCGTTCGTGCTTAACCTCCGTTAAATTGTTCTTCCTTCGGAATATTAAGCTAACACGATCGGAATAATATCCGCATATGTATTATCCAATAGAAAGCAATATGATGAACAACGTTTTTAAAGGTTATGTATATGGATCCAGTTTATTAAAACATAAAATATCAATTATACATGCTAAAACATAAAATTTTAATTGTAAGTAAGCACTTCGCACGCATTGTCTCTCTGGATCGATGGAACGATCGTCGCCATCTAGTGGCCATTCTACGTACCATTAAGAGTTCGACTAAAAGATAATGAAAGAGAAAAAAGAAAAAGGGTAACATTAATGTATCCTACATATCGATCGAAATTCTCCAATAGTAAACTACGTCGCTTTAATATCAAATCTTCTTGCGGCGTACTATTCGCCATTTCTTTTTCCTTCTTTTCACTTTTTTCCTTTCATTTTCCTTTTTTTCTTGTCGTACTCTGTCGAATTCAAAATAAGCAAATTAGATAAACTTTGACATTTATCTCCACTGAACTCTCAGCACGACTCTCTCTCGAAGTGGCACATCATATTTTTCAATTTTTCATATTTTCTGATTGATTTCGAGGATAATGAAAAAAAAAACAAAACGAAAGAAAGATAATCAAAAAAGAGATGAAAGAAATAAAGAACAAGAAAAAAAAAAAGAAAGAATACCAATTAATCCTATATCTAAATTTTAATCGATATCACTCCGCTTGACAAATACGAATGGATGATTTCAATTCGTTCTTTAAAACACAAATCTCCTCGCTAAAAGATCGATTATCTTTTAACCTAAAAATAAATAATCTCGATAAGACGAGATATAAATAATATTAAGCGATTTATCGAAAGATTTTTTCTTCTTTTCTTTTTTTTTCGAAGTACACGAAGAACGATATAAAATAGAAAGGGGAAATAGAAAAATGAAGAGAAAAAAGAAGAAAAAGAGATAGAAATAGAGAGAGATGACGAGATGACACAACCGACATTCGAGAACATACCTCTCGGCGCAAATAATAATTCGAAGAATATCTCGCAGATAATAATAATAAAAAAAGAGGATAGAAAAAAGACGAAAAAAAAGGAAAAAAAAAAATAGATTAAAAAGGTTGACTATGATCGAGAAATCCCTGGAAAGGGTTCCCACTCGAGACTCACCCATCACTTTTCTATCACGAACAACCACTCCCATTGAAGCTTTCTCTCTCTCTCTCTCTCTCTCTCTCTCTCTCTCTCTCTCTCTCTCTCTCTCTCTCTCTCTCTCTCTCTCTCACTCTCTATCTCTTTATCTCTCTATCTCTTTTCGAAGCTGAAGTCTTCACATTTCTCTAGCTATATATCGTTATCAGCCGCCAAATATCGAATAACGAAACGTCTCTCGTGGTGTTTCACTTGATACGATTGCTCGTTAGAAAGAAGGGAGAGAGAGAGAGAGAGACAGAGAGAGAAAAGAATAGAAAGCGAAAGAAATAGAAAAGAAATAGAAAAATTGACAACAATAAAAAAAAAGAGAAAAGAGAATAGTAAAAAGAAGAGAAGAAAAGAATAGAAAAGGAGAAAATAAAAAGCAAAGGAAAGAAAGAAAATAGGGAAAAAGGGAAGAAATTGATAACAACGGTAAAAAGACAGAAAGAGATGAAAATAAAAGAAAAGGAAGAAAACCGAACGGGAAAGGAAAAGAAGAACAAGCCAAATCAAACAAACAAACAAGCCGGACCAACCACAAAACAAATAAAAATAGGAAAAAGAGAATAAAGAAATTAACGAGCGTAGGAAAAGAAAAGGAAAAAAGGGAGAAAGAAGATAATGGAATAAAAAGAGAAAAGAAGAGGGAAAAGATCGAAGAAAGGAAAAAGATCAAAAGAGGAAAGAGTAAAAGAAGAAGAAAAATAGAAAGAGAATGGGAAGAGAAGAAAAGGGAAAAGCAAAGCAAACAAATAAAAAATAGTAAAAAAAGAAATGAAATTAACCACAAACGGAAAATTAAAGAAACAAAAAGAAAAAGATGGAAAAAATGATGGAGAGAGAAAAGAAAGAAAATACAATGTATAGAAATTAAAATCAAAATACCAATGGCAATAACAACGACAAAAAACAAAAAAAAAGAGGAAAAGGAAAAAGAAAAAGAAAAATGACGAATATAAAAAGGTTACTCACTGCCAAGTGAATCCACCTGCGATGCCATCCCGAAGACGATCTTTCAAACTTCGTTGCCTCGATGGCAAAGAAGAAGACGAAGAATCCGTCTGCGTGGTAATAATAGTAGTAGCACTAGTAGCACTAGTAATAGTAGTAATAGTAGTAGTAACGGTAGTAACAGCAACAGTAACCGATGATGATTCTTCCGTTTTAATCGATGTACTTCCGGGATTATCGGACGCAGCGCCACCCTCGGATACACCGGGTAACAACGACATCTTTGTTATTCGAATAATTTTCGTTAATTGTCTCGCGTAAACTAACTACCCGATATCGATCGAATCCGATCCGACCCGATCCTTCTCTTCTTACACTCGCCTTCCTTCTTTTCGTCACTATTAAATTCGAGAAGAATTCCTCCTCCCTCCTCCTCCCTCCTACTCCACCTCCTCCTCCTCCTCCTTGTCTTCTTTTTTTTCCACAAAAATCACTTCGTATATATTTTCTATAGAGTTCTATATATAATGTGTGTATATATATATGTGTGTAATGTGCGTAGGTTCAAGTTACTATAATCTAAGTAGTCGAATAACCGGCACGCATTCTTGACGAAAGCTTTAAAAGAAATTCTCACTTTTATTAAATTGTTGTTTTTCTCATTCTCTCTCTCTCTCTCTCTCTCACACACACACACACACTCTCTCTCTTTCTCTCTCTTTATCTCACGCAAATGCGTCTAAGCAACACGCGACACGTAGAGGACACGGCATCGGATAATCTACGACGTATATATTTAAAAAATATTTTCTAAACGTAAATAAACGGAATATTTCGAAGAACAACCGAGAACTTACGAGGAAAAACTTCTTCAAAGTCAAACGTTTTTATATCCATTTGTATGTACACACTGTAGAAACTAATACGCTACGTATACAAATACGTATGTATGTATGTACATATCTATGTATGTATGTGCGGAAATACAAAATTATATTAAATACGACGTTACGTATACGAATATTCCAAAAATCCTACATTTAATCGTATTCCGTGATTTTAAACATTTATCGAACGTATTATCATTTACTCGAAACTTCCTGAATAATAATAATAATAATAAGAAGAATAATAAGAATAATAATAAAAATAATAATACCAACTTATTAAATCCTAACAATTATACTTCCGAATATATATTTTATCTAATACCGTTACACAGAAAAACACGCGCACATTAACATTGTTCAACACACACACGTATATTTTATGCACTTTTCAATCACGTAAACGAACAAAATTTTGACGATCGAATCGTCGCGGTTGCTACGACATCTGATGATCGTTTAAAATGACCGAGCTTAGTTTCTCACCCCTCCATTATTCTCACTCACTCACTCACGCTCTCTCTCCCTCTCTCTCTCACCGTATTTTATTCGTTCGCTTACTCGTTCTCACTCGCTCACTGGTTCGCTCGCTCGCTCGCTTACTGTCTCTCTCTTTCTCTTTTTCTCTACCTATCTCTATCTCTGTCTCTCTGATGTGCCAATTGCTTCGCACCCCGAGTACGCGAGCACTCGTCTCTACTACAGCGCCGATCAAATCCGATTAAGGTCGACCGCTCAACGACGACGTGACGTTCGAACGTTGGGAACGAGCTTAATGAATCTTCTTGATCCTTCTGAAATTATACCATCCCCCACCCCACCTTTTGCTCCCTACTTATTACGTATTTTCTTTAACAACAACATTACCTATTCTTCTACGTTTTTCTTTTTACTTATAGACAAATATACACGCATACGTACCTATATTTACTTCGCATTGTAAATATTGTACACGTGGTAACTAGCATCGGTTCTCTTTTTCTTTTTTTGGTAAATACGATAACTCGTAGATAAATAAATTTTTAATAGGTTATACTCGCTACTTTTCTAAAAAAAAAAAAGAACGAAAAAATTCTCAAACGATATAAATTATATTCATGTATATACAATATTAATATGTAGACATATGTATGTGTTCATGACGACGTATGTGTGTGTATTTTGTGCGCTTTTTATATCCGTGCTTTCACTTTTCTTTATTAATTATTAAATAAAAATATTTATAATTTGTGAATATTACTACGAGTAAATAATCGTTTTCTTCTTTCTTTTCGTGTAAAATATATCTATGTACGTGAAAACCAACCACGTG
This sequence comes from Vespula vulgaris, assembly GCF_905475345.1. NCBI lineage: Eukaryota > Metazoa > Arthropoda > Insecta > Hymenoptera > Vespidae > Vespula > Vespula vulgaris. The sequence goes on along the minus strand of NC_066592.1, from coordinate 7,555,724 downwards.
ACGACGTAACGTGAAGATATGAAAAAAGAAAAAAAGACAATGAAACATGAAATTCACTTTGACATTAAACAATCCGTATTGAAGAAACAAACAACATATTGATACACGTCCACTGAGTTCTTTGTCTTTATAAAACTACGAAAATATCCGACGATTCTTTAAGAACATTGTCGAACGCGTTGTTATCGCCGTCGTTGTTCTTCTTATACTGAAAGTTTCACTCGATCAGCAAGAAACTCTCAAATCTATCAATTTTCATTGGACAACCAATCATAATGATCCATCGAAATTCTCGACCAATAGGATGCGCGTATTCTAAACAGTTACGAATTACACTCTTAATTACTTTTATATAAGGTTAAGAAAAATCGAAAGAATATATTTACATATTAAAATACTATACAAGTTATATATATACACACAATAGCCATATAGACAAAGTATATATACATATATATGCATACTTTATATAGCTATATATACATATATATGTATGTGTCGGTAATGCTTTTATTTAAGGTTAAGAAAACTTGAAAGAATGTTTGCATATTGAAATACCGTATAAATTTTGTATATATGTTTTCATGTAAAATATATCAATACATACTCACATTTACATACACATGTCTACATTGATGATGCTTTTATTTGATATTAAGAAAACTTGAAAGAATATTTGCATATTGAAACATGGTATAAATTATATGTACCTATCCTATGTGTGTGTATATATATATATATATATATATATATATATATATATATATATATACACGTACATACATATATGCATATATATATATATATATATATACACATATACATAACGATAATAGTAATCTGCAGTCAAGATGCTACACCGTTTATATAGAATCAAGTTGTCAGGAGAAAATTGATCGAATACGATCATCCTTGTCTCTGTGTCGTCATCGTCGGTATAAGACGACGTTTCTTTGACGGCTATTCAACGATACCATCGATAATATCTATGTTATATCGTATCTGACGGATTTTATACGCCTTCAAAAGAGAAATAGCTTATATAAAACTTTTCATAACAATAGTTTTTAAATAAATCTTTTTAATTTACTTCTTATATATCCGAAAACAATTCAATTGTATAGATATATAGAAGAAAATAAATATCTAAATTCTTTAAATTAGAAATCATTATAACAATATAATATGATAATGCAATCATTACAAAATATAATAAAATCATTATAAAATTCTTCAAATTAGAAATCATAATAAAAATCATAAAATCATTGTTAGAGAAATATGACGGACAAAGAAATATTTGTATTTCGTTTTTCATCAATGAAACAAAATAAAAATGAACGAATTTTATTTGCTTCTCTTTTTCATAACGGACAACATAAAAAAATGTTCACGTATCGATCATCGCCAATGAAAACGACGTGTTCTATCAATTTGATTGTAATCGCCAAACTTTTTCTATTTCTATTTTTTCCAATTCTGATTTTTTTCAATGTCAGTTTACAAATTTGTACAACTTTTTTTTAAAAAAGTCATTACAAAACAAAACATGAAAATTAACAGAATGAAGACAATAAAACATGAAATTCATTTTAACATTAAAACAATCTGTATTGAAGATCTGTATTAACAACAGAATTAATACTTTATTTTTTATCTTTTTTCATGAAGAAGAAGCAAAGAAAATATTCATGTATCGATCGTTGCCATTACGAAGTGCAGCTTCACTTCAAACATCAATTTGTTTGTAATTGCACGAAACTCCTCTCGTTCGTTCGAGCAATATTCTAAGCATGAACCACCGTCGCTTCGAGTATTACGAGCAAAAAAAATCTTTTCTCTTTTGTATCTCTCGTTATTTCGATCTCCGACGTTTTTAGTTCGATGGAAGAGATGGTGAGAAAAAGAAAACAACAAAAATAAAAACAGAAGGAGAAAAAGAGAGAGAAAGGGAGATAAAGAGAGAGAAAGAGAGAGAGAGAGAGAAAAAGAAAAATGTATGGGCTTATTGCCGGAGTCAAAAAATGCGAGAAGGCGGGGCCTAACGCAAACGTGACATTGGTCGACGTCAAGTACCCGCCCACTAAGCTAGTGCGTGCTCATTGGTCGACGCGTATGATCTTCGATAACAAATCCATACGTCGAAATAAAAAAAAAAAAAAAAGAGAAGAAAAAATATTCCCTTTTTCTCTTTCCTTTTTTTCTTCTTTTTTTTCTATCTCCCAGAAGACCATTGTCCATTTTCGTGTTTTAACCCCGAAATCGTAAATCGTGGAAAAAAGAAAAAAAGGAAAAAACGAGAAGAGAAATAAATAAAAAAAGAAGAAGAAGAGAATAAAAAAGAAAATAAAAAAGAGATCGACGTAGACACGATAAATTAATGAGATTGGTTGGGTCGTTGTTAAATAAAACATGAAGTACAAAAATATACACGAACGACATTTCAATGATGTATGTATCACGACAGAGTACCGACATAAAAGATATCGCAAAAATAGAATAAAAAATTAACGTTAACGCAGGATAATCCTCGAAAGCTCGCATATGAAAATGATTATATAAATTATAAACATGGATAGCATTATAAAGAGAGAGAAAGAGAGAAGGAGAGAGAGAGATTCAAGTTCGTAAGCAGATTATTATACTTTGAACGTTAATGGAATACTAACCTAAAAACACGATAATCTCGCGTTCCCATTTGGAGATTCAATGTCTCTTTCTGTCTCTCTCTGTTTTTGAGATGACCTCAGATTCCATTAAAAACCTTATCACGTTAATTTCCGTATGTATTTAGATACTAGTCAACACGAAGGAAATAGTATTCCCTTTCGAAGGGAAAATGATATTTCGAAGGATGATGAACGAGAAAGGGAAGAGAGAGAGAGAGAGAGAGAGAGAGAGAGAGAGAGAGAGAGAGAGAGAGAGAGAGAGAGAGAGAGAGAGAGAGAGAGAGAGAGATGATGGGGAAATTCGAACGACATAGTTCTTTCGTTAGGCGCGTATCAAGGTCGAGGTCGTTGCCAAGGTCAGGCTGTTCTTGTCGTTAATCCTGAGGCTCGAGACGAGTGGAGAACACACCACCGGCCTACGCCTCTACTTCTACCACCTCCCCCTCCTCCTCTTTCGCCTCTTTCTCCTCCTTCTCCTCTATGTCGAAAGCCTCCAGGTATTGATCGCTTTTCACCCACCAAACTCGACCAATCCCGGCCGATCTTGCATAGTAACCAACAACGCGCTCCATTGCCGTTTCTTTTCGCGAAAGCGACCGACCTAATACAACCCTTTAACCAGTCGATCATAATTCACAAATTTTTTATATTTTTCAAATTTTCATAACTTCAACTCTAATGCGAAGTACTCAAGTAAGTACTTATTTATTTACGACTGATCTCACCCACAGAAATGCAACGTAACCGAGCATGTATCTTAATAAATTAAAGCGATTATTATTAAAAAAAAAAAAAAAACTCTAAATGGCGTTTATACGCTTATGTAGGAATATGAACTTTCAACGAATAAGATTTTATTCGAATTCAAAATGATCTGTAAAAATCTCTTCCTATCGAGAGAAAAAGAAAGAGATTTTCAACTGTCCATCTTTCAATCTCTTTTTTTTCTTTTTCAACGAGAAAACTTTCTTTTTATCGACCGAGTCGAACTTTCGTAAGTAAGTAAGTAAGTAAGTAAGTAAGTAAGTAAGTAAGTGTAACTACTTATCGATCGGTCGATAATAAAGTTCAATCGGTATTGAAGATTCTCTCTGAAGAGGATAGCACGCACTTGCAACGATATTTCATAGAAACTTTTTCGTTACTGAAATTCTAGTAAATTATTTTATAAATATAGAAACATGCTCAAACGAGCACCGTGAATATTTTTATTGAAGCAATTAAAAAGATTATTATTTTTTATATTACTTTAAAAATGTGATTTTTATTAGTGATCAATACCGCGAATCAATACTATCGATACCAGCGTGCAAATTTGGATGCCTTATCGAATAGTATCTAAGTCGTAGCAATCAAAAATATTTATAATCGTTTTTTACTTCTATGAAAGTGTCGATAAACGTTCGAGACTTCTATAAAAGATTTCAACATGAACACGACTCTGTCTTTTATTTATTTTTTTTTATTTTGAATTTTTATTCATCACAATCGCTCTTGGTTTGTTCCTGTATCGATACATTAGCAAAAGTAACAAACAGATATCGATACTTTCATGAGGAAAAGATTCGATGTAAGCAATTTTCAATTTGATATCAATTCGAGAAGTATTAGTATCGAAACTTGATATCAAATAATTGATACCTAAAATTTCAATATTTATCGATTCTTCTCACTGAGTGTTTTGGTATCGAATTGATCGAATAACATCAATATTATCGGTATCGATTTGATCATTACCTGCTATTGCAGTATTATCATTGAATCCTTCACGAAAAATTTCTAAAAATTTTTTAGACACCAATCATTTTTTTTCGTTTTAATCGATAGTTAGTATTACGTGGTTTAATAAATTCGTTTATAGATAATAATACTACGTTTAAAATATAAATATAATTTTTAAAAAGACTAGTAGATTAGAATCACTATATATTTTTATATTATTTTAAATCTATAATATTTACTAGTATTATTATATCTTAAATAAATACTATCGATACCAGGCCACAAAATTATGAATATTATCAATATCGATTCGATCGTTAACTGTTACTGCGGTATTATCGATGAATTTTATTAGAAAAAAATTGATGAAATTTTCTTAGAGATCAACCATTTTGCTCGTTTTAGTTTATGTTAAGAGCTATCATTTCACGGTCCATTAAAAATTTAACGAGGCCCATAGATTAAGAAACGAAGGTTTATATATCACTGGCAATTGTTAACACACCCTTGGAATAGAGCATAACGTAATTTTTTAATTGCTGCAATTAAAATGTATCATCCTCCGTGCAAGTATATATATATATCTATATATATATATATATATATATATATATATAAGATAATGCTTTCCATTATTTCGGCAATTAAAAAGTTGCTTTTTTATTTTTTGTTTGAAAAATTGCCAGTACGTGACTACATCGCATTACCTTCTATTTTCAAACGTGGAGAGAAAACATTGCTAGTACATGTTCTTGCTTTTTGTCGGACACCAGTGATTTTTCAATTGTTCTTTCAACAATATACTCATAAACTACGTCAAGAAAGTAGCAAATTAACAAGCTTTTTAGAATACAAATCAAGCAACGTAGAGCGACAAACACATGTGCCTTCTATGAAATCCATTTGATAAAATGGTCCAAATAAATAAGTACCAACAACTGTATTGCAACAATTTGGTCGTCGAATTCAAATGACCAAGTAAGTTTAAAAGAAGAGAGTAACTTTTATATTATCGAATTATTTAATTATGAATCATAATAAAAGTTGTCTAGGTTCGATCGAAGTAATTGTTTTATCTCGTGCCGTTCGAACACTAATATAAAATTTTTAATAAATGTGAAAATGTCTCGAATAAAAAAAAAAAAGAAAAATCTACAAAAACGAATCACAGAACAGAGCTCTGAAAGTCGTACGTAGCGCTATAATGATAATGAATATGAGACACGTGCGCTTCGCACAAGATCTCCCATAGTACATCCACAAGGAAAGCCTGCAATACTACGACTAATGTCTAGGACTATTAAAATAAACGACAATGCGATTTGTCCGCATGAGATTCTCCAGTTCACGTGGAAACGATTGTTTCGATGAGACCACCATTAAGTTTGTTTCTTTTTTTCTTTTTCCTTTTTTCTTTACTCACGTCACGAAACTTTTTACAGTCATTTACACAAAAAAGCCTCGTACGACACATCAAAGACGAATTATCTTTGAATCAGTTTCGTTGTTACCTTCGAGTTTTATCATTATTAAATAATTCTATTATCGAATATTAATAAATTAATTATTATTTTTTTCTTAATATTTTAGAATGTTCCTGATACAAGACCATACTCCATTTCTATATGTACAAATCAAGAGAAGATAATTGACCAAAAAAATATTACAATTCTAAATCAGAATGTTTATTCTGTTGATATCTTTCATTCTAAGGATAATGATGGTGATAAATATGGGTTGAATGCATCATCAAGTGTTAGAGATGGACATCAATGAATATTATGGTGCTACAAATGTTACCTTTATATGTTGAAATTATCTTAAAAAAACAAAAAAAAAGAAAAGAAAAGAAAAGAAAAGAATTTTTAGAAAGAAAAGAAAAGAAAAGAAAAGAGTTTTTAATTTCAAATGATAATACCAACTTTTAATTATAATTTCAAGCAAGATCTCATATTAGTTTCTTTACTCATTTATAGTTTCTTTACTTTCATAATAAGTGATAATATATATGTAATATATATGTAATATTTTTCTTTAGTATGTATAAATAAAGAACGAGTACAATAACAACAAAACTTTTAATGTTCTACCCCTATTAATTTCTTGATATTTAATCAAACATAAAATAAATGGAATTTCATGTTCCGTGCCTATATATATATGTGTGTGTGTGTGTAAAAAATGTGTGTATGTGTGTGTATGTATGTATGTGAAAATGCTGCGACATGATCTTGAATAAGAATCACTTGAAATCAAAGAAAGAGAGAGATAGAGAGAGAGAGAGAGAAAGAGAGAGAAAGAGAGAGAGAGAGAATTATTTCGGACTCAGCAAAAACTATCGAAGAATATTAAGTTACGAGGGACGAGTAAATAGACAACGTAAGGTCTAAAGAAAACGAAAAAGGGAAACAACAAAGGGAGAGAGACGTTCAGAATCCATAATCATCAGGGAAAGCTTTGGTACATAGAGTAAATTTATAAACGTGGGCTGGCAAAGCGCCGTAAAAAAAAAAAACTGTAAAAAAAGAAGAAAAAAAGAAAAGAAAACGTAAAGAAAAAGAAGAAGAAGAAAAAGAAAAAAAAGGACAAAAAGTTAAAAGAGAAAGTTTATCCGGAAAAAGAGTGGAAAGAAAGTGGGAGGACCAATATTTTTTCCATCAATCAAGTAGGACGACCTTGATAGGTACGAGTAGAAATGCCAATACGAGTAAGGTTTACCTATGAATGAATGATATCGTTACCTTTCAAAAGGTCGCTTACCTTTTTTTCTTGAATTCTACTAAGATATTCTAAGGGTTCTATTTCAATATTAACCACCTTATACATATATATATTTATACACATATTGGAAATATTGAAAACTCGCGTTGATTTTCTTGAAGAAATAAAAATATAAGTTAACGAGATTTCATGTATGTATATATATACATAGCAATGTAATGTGTGTGTGTGTGTGTGTGTCAGAGTGAGAAACTGTTATGTATATGTATACCAAATATATATACACAGGATGAGTGCATTTAAATTAGTTTATATGTATACGTTTTTAAAATGTAATAAGAGTAATAGTAAATAAATAATAGTAGTAAGAAAGTGGTGGTTTGTTACAAAATATTTTAATTACAATATCTCAAACTAATAATTTTTCGACAAACATACGTGACAACAATATCCTTATTTAAATGGAAGATATGGCTGTTACTGATGTAGATAAAGTTTGTTTCTTTGGTAAAAGAAAGTAATTTGTTTATTAATTATTTATGAATTTATGTAACTTTATATATCAATCGTAATCCGAATTCTTTTTTCTTTACGTAATAATATGAATCAAGTTCGTCAGAATTTGTTTATAAAAATTGTTTATAACAAATTGTTAATTAATTATTAACAATGAGTTGAAAAAATAAAGAAAACTTTGCCCTTTAGAATGGCGTTCGAATCATGTCCCTACGACATTTTCTTCCGAAGATATTCTCACGTAAGTGGAGGATGTGGCTATTAATAATGTAAAAAAGAATTGCACCTTCGATAAAAAAATTAATTTGTTTATTAATTATTTATTAATTTATGCAACTTTATAAATCAATCGTAATATGCCTTCTTTTTCCTTTGCAAATGAAACGGATCAAGTCCGTAAAAATTTGTTTATAAAAATTGTTTATAACAAATTGTTAATTAATTATTAACAATAAACTGAAAAATAGAGACAACTCTGCCCTTTAAAATGGCGTTCGAATCATGTTCCTACGACATTTACTTCCGGAGATATTCTTATATAAGTGGAAGATATTTACGTTGACCCACTGACCTATATAATTTCATTCAAATTACTTCGATGACCCACTAACCTATATAAATTCCGAGAATTTACGCGAGCCTACTACTACTCTTACTATTACTACGAACAGCTGTTCTATACAAGTTATGAATGAAAATCTTTCGAAGGCGATATCTTCGGAACGGAAAGTCGTAGAGACTTGATACAAACACCGTTTTCAAGCGTAATTTATCCTTTATTTATTTAAATATTGCAATAATATTGATATAATAAAATCGATTTTGTTAATAACTTTTTAAATTGAATTTTTTTTTTCTTAACAAAGACATTACTACAATGAAATTATTTGAATTATTAATATTATAATTATGTAAATTTTTTATTTTGTTCGTTTAAAATAAAGGATAGAAAATTCATTAATAGCCAATAATGTACGAAATTGAAACATGGAAAACTCGAAAGATTTTTTTTTTTCTAACTCACTTACTACTACTATTTATTTATTATTATTTTTACTAAATGTTAATACTTCTCTCTATATGGTTTTTTTAGCAATATTTAAATTAAGATATGTTTTAAATTAATAATTAACGTTAATACTTTTTTATAAAGAATAGTAGTTGTGTTAGAAGTAAAGAAAGTAGAAGTGCACCGACTAATATATTTTAAAAAAAGAAAAATCATAACAAAACAATCTCTTTCAAAAAAAAAAAAAGAAAAAGTAGTGATTAATTCAAAATCTCTAAAAAATGTCCTTCAAAAAAAAAAAAATAAGAAAAATCTTACCGCTGCATGGTGCCCCTTCAAATAGTGCAACCTTGTCCTAAGAACTTTTTCCATAAAACCGTACATAACGGAGATATTTAGGTATGACGATTAAAATGCTGTGCACTTTATGTATAAGGTGATGAAGAAAAACGTATTCGATACTCCAAGGGTTTTTACTACTCACGGAAAAGAATAAAAAATGTTTAATCAACATAACGTAGTTATAAAACCAAGTCGTTCGACTTTTCTAAAAAGCATTTGTATTTTTATACGTCGTAAAACTTTACAACTTTTATTATTTATTATCTAGAATTTGGTATCATAAGAATGAAACTCTTAGCAACACATCGAATATACATAAACGCTTCGTAGCTTTAAATGTGTTACTATAAACATGTTCACAATTGCAGATGTTCGATATATTTTTCCTTCCATTTCGACAAGATCACATTTGAGTGATCGTAGATCGATATACATATATACATTTTCAAATATTCCTCTCTTGTTACACGTATCCTACGACGAACATTTTTTATTTGTTGTCGTAAGTACGGCACGTTATTTATTATTATCGATGAGTAAAACAAAGATCCTCTCTCAAAAAAAAAAAAAATATCTAAAGGGTTCACATCAATATACAATAACACAGACAGACTCACAATAACGAACTCTGATAAATAATAAAAGTTGAACTTTACATTGGAACGATTATTTTTATAGAATCTAGATTGATTAAAAATTTTTTATTAAAAGCCCTTTAAGTATCGGACAGTTGTATCTTCTCTTTCTTTTTTCTTTTTCTTTTTCTTTTTTTTTTTATTAACCTATATACAGAATGAAACAGAACTACACGACAAGAGAAAGTGATTCTTCATGTATCAGCGGAAAAGAAAAAAAATAGGTTCTACCAACAGAGTTTCGAAAATGCTTTGAAATTTTTAAGTTATAATATTTTCAAATATATTCTTGGTGTATTACCATTCGTCAAATACATAAATGAAATGCATTTGATGCGAATGTATTTATTTGATTACATCGTCTTAATAAATCTTAATAAATGAACAGTACTACGCACGTTCATAAGAAAAGAAAAATTTAAAAAAGAAAGTGTAAAAAATATCAAGGACAGCAGTTATACAGGATTATTCGAAAGTTAATGAAACGAGACGAACTGTCCTTTATTCAGAACCGAATGTGGATATTTCGAATAGACTCGAGATAATCGAAGTAGACTCATGAAACTTTTGTAATTCAGAAATTAAATATTTACGAGTTCATGCTTGATAAAACTTATTTTTTTTTCTTCTCCACATATTACTAATTCATTCTTCTTAATGTTTCACCGCGTAATTTTCTTACACCCTGTATATAACAATCGATCGATTCTATGAAAAGAAAAGGAAGAAAAGCTACATTTTTACGATTATAAATAATACTCTCGAACGAATCTTCTATATCGCTGACTAAATCTCACTTTCTTCGTAATAAATATTCAAATTTGATCTTCGTATAAAGGAGAAAAAAGAAAAAAGAAAGGAAAAGAAATGATAGACGAATCATCGTTTTCTCGATAATAGCGTCGCTTAAAATGTAGTATTTTCTTTACGATATTATTTCTAATCAAAGTCTTACTGGAGTTGAAAAGAGATAAGGATCGATTTTACGAACGGCACTACTCGCAGTTGGAAACCTTTCAAATTTCCGTATTAATGATTGGTCAAAGAATTCCAATTTGCTCTCTTTCTCTCTCTCTCTCTCTCTCTCTCTCTCTCTCTCTCTCTCTCTCTCTTTCTCTCTCTCTCTCTCTCTCTTTCTCTCCCTCCTTTACTCTCTCACTCTCTCACTTTACAAGGAAACTCATTTCCTAGGTCGAGTTACGCGGAACAACGACGGACAACTACGAAGACGAAAACGAAGAGGAAAACGAAGACGAAAACGAAGGTAACTCGTCGTTCTTTCGTTGAGCAAGAACCTCGATGAAAAAAAAAAAAGAAAGAAAGAAAGAAGGAAAGAAAAAGAAAAAAGAAAAAAGGAAAGAGAAAAAAGTACAGACGAGAAAGAGGGTGAAAGAATCGCAAGAGTAGGGCTCGGAAAAACGAAAGGACTGACTACGCGAGTAGAATAGAAAGGAGAGAGTATAATAGAGCGAGAGTTGCTGAGAAGAAAAAGAAAAAGAAAAAGAGAACACGAGAAAGAGAGAGAGAAAGAGAGAGCGAATTGGGGTAGGTGAGGGTAGGTAGGGGGTTAGTGGATTGGGTAAAAAAGAAAAGAGCTACGTTGACGTCGATGTCGACGACCTTGAAGTTGTCGTTCGGCCAACCGAAAACGGCCCTTCCTCGTCCTTTTTTCGCAAGTATTCGAATTGATTGGGAGAGAACGAACGTCACCGACTACGTACGATCGTACACGAAACTAGGCCAAAGTGTGATCGTCTCTTCCTTTACTAGAGTTCGTCCACCAATAGAATCACTTCGATTATTTCCTTTTCAGATAATAGAAAAGAACATGGCAGATAGAAATGGCACCTATGAGAAATCAAACGTTGATTTTATTTCTTATTATATATTTTTCTTTCGCAATTTTTTCTATTTGTTTTTCTTTTTTATCGTTATCATTATCATCATCGTCATTCGAATCCTCGATTTAATGACATTCGCTTTACCGAAAATTCAAATCTCACGAAAATCTATATTTTGTAATCGCTTGTATTTATTCAGTCAATATTGTGATCGATTAATTAATTTTTCTTAAATATTTTGTATAACGAAATCAATGCTCAATATATACGAATGTGTTGATCGGAATAAATAATTAATTGTCAGGTTTGCATGTAAAGATTGCGTCATTTATATTATGTACTGTATTAATTTCATTATTAGCATTTACTAGCATTTATTTAAAATATAAAATTAACAAATGTTATGAAAATACTGAACGAATAAATAGCAGTCTTATCTGATGATGTAGTACTTTTCTTTTATCGATTCGTTTTGAACGACATGACATATATAGAATAATTATACTACAAGATTATATCGAGTATCAATCTGTAGACGTATCAAGGTCTCTATTTTTTTTTTTTCATAATATATTGTAAGACGAAATTTATTAACCTACGATTTATCATAATTTTTCTATTTTTTTTATTATTATTTTCTTTTTTTATATAATCTAAAAGATGCAATTGAAACCAATGAAAAATATTTTACAATCGTATGCAATACACGAATTCGTTACTTCTTTTTTGTTCTTTCTTTTTTTTCTTTTAACTCAAATTAATTATTTTTCGATCGATTAATTTAATTCATCACAAGTAAAAAATATAAACAAGACTAAGTAGCCCATACACAAGCACATACATTTATGTGGCTCATATATATAAAATATGTAACACAAGAAAATTATGGGAGAAACGAAAGATAAGAGCGAAATAATGTTTCTCAAAGTCCGACATTACGTCTTCTCTTCATTAATACTCAAATACCCGTGAACTCGATGGGTTCTCACACCACATCGACTTTGCTCGACTCGTAAAATATGACCAAATCGTTCGTAAAATATACACCACTGCGCCGCGTTTACCCTTTAGTTTCGATAAAACGTATTCTTGAGAAAGATCAAGTTTGCTCGAAGAAAACTAACAAGGCGTCATAAGACATAAACGTTTAAGCGTTTGAAAAATGACAGTGATCAAATGTAAGTATTATCCAAATGACCCGACAAAAATGTCAGCATAATTCTCTTCTCTAAATGATATTAACTATTCGAACCTCTACAACTCCATTTTTTTTGGTCTCGAAATGAAAATACATTTCAAATAAAAGTTACCTTTCCTTTTTTTTTCTTTTTTTACGTAAAATATAATGTCGCCGTTATAAGAAATTTAGGTATCTACTTAAAAAAGAAGAATGAAGTTAAAATGATCTTGAAACTTTCCATTAAATAAAAAAAAACAATAAATGTCGTAATATTTCTTCCTTAAAATTAAATAATTCTTATCCTTTTTCTCAAATTCTTTTCAAAAATTTCGACATAAAAATTTAAGAAATTTAAGAAATTTGTGTGTGTGGGTATATATATTATACAATATAATAATGTTAATTAATATAATATTATTATATTATTTTAAGTATAATTTAACTTAAGAAGACTTAAAAAGAATATAAAAATTTCGTATATAGAGTATATGAAATAATTGTATGAATAAAGTAATAAAATAAAATAACATTTAACAAATGTCAGCTCGAATATTTTCCGCGAAATCAAATAGAGTTCCCGAAAGTATCGCGACATTTGAAGATATGCCGTAATTTCTTAAAATTTCGAGATAATTTTCACGTTTCACGAGAACTTTAATCACGTTTCGGAACTAACTTTTATACCGTATTCAACATTCTTTAAAATAAAATATTACATTCATCACATATTACTTATTACAGTTTGCTATTATAGTTTGCAATTTTGCTTCGTATACGTCTTCTATATATACATAACTTTATTTTATAATTATATATTAAACATTTTTATATTAAAAATTTTTTATATTAAAAAATTTTTTATATTAAAAATTTTTTAATTATATATATTAATAATATATATTTCTCTCTGTTTCTCTCTTCCTCTCTTTTTCTTTCTCAAACAAAAAATTCGAAACCATAATCGCATTTATTTAACGAAGCTAGTCCCGAAACGTCGTTCGGGTTCTCGAAATTCTCAGAAATTCCAATATTCTCGAGGAAAGCTAATTCAACCTGACTCGATCTACCCTGAGCATCGAGTTCCCAATATTTTCAGATTCTCATACACTACTACTCCTATTATACGCTAACATATTTCTGTCTGAAAATTAATACAAAATAAATATCTCGTATTACGCGGATACTTAAACAACGCAGTTTTGATATAACGCGATATTTAAGATTTGTAGATTTTGGTTTCTTCACTTTATCATATATTTTTAAAAATATATGTGTATGTGCATACATACAAATATTGCATCGGAATTATTATGATGCGTTCGACAAGATGAATTCACGAGACGTAAAAAAAATAGTAAAAGATACTGATTGTGAAGAAACTGTTAAAGAATTAAGTTAAATATATATATATATATATGAATATTTCTTAATTTTTTTTTTCTAAAATGATTCCAAAAAATTTTGATTTTTTCTTAACCAAGACGTCATGTTAATTAACTATGAATTTCTAAGCTTTCTCGCAATCTATGTTAAAGCCTATCAGCAACTCGTAACAACCGTACGCAAACATATCGTCATTGTTATAACAACGATTCTAAATCACAGCACGTGACATATATTGGATTACTCTGGAATCCTCTTACGAAGCAGACGGCTTTCAAGGTTACGCGAAGACCACTCCGGTATTATGTTCACTGCTTCGAAAGGGTTGAATTCCGTTGGATCTTAATGGCAAAGAATTATCTTTCCGATGGAACTGATTTCTAAAGCCAACTTCCCGACGTTTCTATTGATACGATATACATGATTTCTTCTCTTCTTTTCTTTTCGTTTCTTTCTCTTTTTATTTCATAATTCTCGGATATTCCAATACTCAGAAACTCAAAAATGTTGTTTTAATAAAATCTCAAATATATAAATATTCATGTGTATGTATGTGTGTATAATATTATTCTTACTAAAAAAAAGAATGGTTGAACGTGTATAATTAAATTAGTTAGATAATATATTTTTATTTAAAGCGCATAGAGATATACATAGTATACAAATCACGATATTTATCATGTTTCATATCAGGAAAAAATATATTGATTAACCGATTACAACTAACTATAATTTCAACCAATTTCATATATTATTTATTTTTTAAATATATTTCAATGAGCATCTATACATACTGTAGTACGATTACATGTAACTATTCGATTATTTAAGTATGGAGAAAATATAAAAAATAAGAAAATAATAAAATACCAGCTGCGTTTTCTGTTAAAACAAATATTTTCTTTTTTCTAATTCATGATAGAATAACGATTTAAGATTTTTGAATCAAGGATACACGAAACAAATTTTATATTATTTCATATTTAAAACAATTCAAATGTATCTATATATTTTAATATGATTAGATATAAGCATAATTGAATAATATTATAAATATATAGGTGTATAAAAAACAAGAAGAAAAAATATAGGACGATTATACATATATAGAATTATTATATATATAGAATTATATATACAGAATGAGGCAATAACTTTGATAACCTTAAATATCCCATTTCTTTTTAGAGATATGGGGAAACTTTGTTTACAAAGTCGTACGATACGGAGAAGGCCATAATATGGTAGTAATAAATTTTTTATGGGTGGACACATGAAAGATAAATGAAGGTCAACTGTTTTTTTTTTTGTAATATGTTTCGAATTACATTGGTCCATGCAGCTCAATATACTCTATAAAAAAGTATTAACGTTAATTATTAATTTAAAACATATCTTAATTTAAATATTGCTAAAAAAACCATATAGAGAGAAGTATTAACATTTAGTAAAAATAATAATAAATAAATAGTAGTAGTAAGTGAGTTAGAAAAAAAAAGTCTTTCGAGTTTTCCATGTTTCAATTTCGTATATTATATGGCAATTAATAAATTTTCTATCTTTTATTTTAAATAAATAATATAAAAAATGTACATAATTATAATATTAATAATTCAAATAATTTCATTAAAGTAATGTCTTTGTTAAGAAAAAAAAAAATTCAATTTAAAAAGTTATTAACAAAATCGATTTTATTATATCAATATTATTGCAATATTTAAATAAATAAAGGATAAATTACGCTTGAAAACGGTGTTTGTATCAAGTCTCTACGACTTTCCGTTCCGAAGATATCGCCTTCGAAAGATTTTCATTCATAACTTGTATAGAACAGCTGTTCGTAGTAATAGTAAGAGTAGTAGTAGGCTCGCGTAAATTCTCGGAATTTATATAGGTTAGTGGGTCATCGAAGTAATTTGAATGAAATTATATAGGTCAGTGGGTCAACGTAAATATCTTCCACTTATATAAGAATATCTCCGGAAGTAAATGTCGTAGGAACATGATTCGAACGCCATTTTAAAGGGCAGAGTTGTCTCTATTTTTCAGTTTATTGTTAATAATTAATTAACAATTTGTTATAAACAATTTTTATAAACAAATTCTTACGAACTTGATCCGTTTCATTTGCAAAGGAAAAAGAAGGCATATTACTATTGATTTATCAAGTTGCATAAATTAATAAATAATTAATAAACAAATTAATTTTTTTATCACGTCTTCCATTTACATCAGAATATTTTCGGAATAGATGCCGTAGAGATTTAAAATACACTAAATTAACAAAAAGTAACCATAGTATAAACACTTATAAATATATTCTAAACTAATAATTTTTCGACATAGATGGATTAATATTATTTTCTAAACAATATCGAGCTGTATCGATCAATACAATTAAGAACATATAAATCTATGTAAAGAAAGACAATTGACCTTCATATGTCGTTAACTTTTATTAACTAAGTTTTTCCATATTCCCAAGTATGGGAATACTTAAGTTGATCAAAGTTATTGTCCCATCTATACATATGCATATGCATGTATATATATACATATACATACATATATGCATATATGTATATATATATCAACTCTGTAATATATAATATAATATAATCTATTATATTAAATAATGTCCATTTTGTTAATAACAATAATTTAAGATTTTAAGAATGCGAAGAATATTCAAGATTACACACACACACATTTAAAAAATTCTGCGAACGATCTCTGCGATGATCATTGAAACATATATATTCCGATTCAGTTTCGATTCACGTTCGACCTAAATCTAATAAAAAAGCTTTGAGAAAATCTAAAATGCCGTTTCAGTTGATAGTGGCCTATATTTGGTATCTGAACTGACCTCAAATTCTTCGGTTATGGCACGTGCGACGTTCGTTTCATCGGTCCGAAAAAAAGGAAAGAAAAAATGAAAGAAAGAAAGAAAAAGAAAGAAAGAAATGAAAAAAAGAAAAGAAAGAAAAGGAAGAAAAAAGGAGGCAACAGCGGTTCGAGAAAAAAGTGGGACGCGTTAATGAATATCCTTATCAAACGATGTCCTATCTCTCTCTCTCTCTCTCTCTCTCTCTCTCTCTCTCTCTCTCTCTCTCTCTCTCTCTCTCTCTCACTTGCTCTTGCGTCCTGTATTATTATTATCTTCTTGTATCGATCGATACGATACGAATTGTACTATCGACGCAGGACGACAAACAGAAACTTAATAGACTCTGCATATATATATATATATATATATATATATATGTATATATATGGATATATATAAAATAGATATGTGTTATATGTATACGCAGTATATATAGTATGTATATATAATACGCAGTTTGCAAACGAAACGATTGAAGGTAAAATCAACATGGGATAAATTGATACATTTTGATTTCATGAAATAAACATTTTTTAATTTATTTTCCATGTATTATCTCACAAAAGTTTCATTTACAAGGACGTCTAAAGTGGAAGGACCAAAATAGATTTCAGCATATTATTTTTATTAATTAATTAATTCAAAGAAAAGCTGCAAAGATAAAAAACTATAAAACGTATTAATTTGTCCCGATTTACCACCAAACTTCTCGTTTAATTTGTCAAATCAAAAATTAAAAAAAAGAAAAAAGGAAATAGTAATTCATAAAGCAAAATTCCTTATCGAAACTTTTAATAATTATTTATATTAACCTCGCAATATCATTAAAACGAATACAACAATGATAAAGTTTTCAAGTACTACCGATGTGAAACAACGAAGTTCGATAAATTTTGTTATATATATATATATGTGTGAGTGTATGTTTTTACATAGTTTGCAAATGAAACGATTGTAGGGAGACAAGTATCTACTTCAATTCTCTTTTTTTTTTAATTTTTCGAATAAAAAATAAAAAGCAATTCATAAAGCAGACTTTGTTATCAAACTCTTATCAATTTCGAACATTTTTCCTACGATATATAACTATAACTAAAAATAAAAAGAATTGTAAAATTTTTAAGTACCATCGACATAGAACGACATTAAAGTTTGACAGAGAAATATTTTTTTATTTAATTTTACTAAAGACAATGAAAAAAAATAATAATAATAAAGATAATTCATAAAACAAGCTTTGTCTAACTCTTATCAAATTTATGTCATTTTCTCACGATATCATTAAAACCGAATTTAATATTACTATGAGATGAGCACACGTTTAAGTCACTTATCTTTCGATTGACTAACGAATTTAGAGACACTTCGATATTTGAACATCGTCTAGATTATCAACTCTCGTTACTTATTAAACATTTATCTAACTAAACACAAACTTATCAGAACGGATTCTTGATATACCTATAATACATTTTCTAACTTGAAAAGTGAAAAATTTTGTTTGAACATAACGTGAATATATTTGTTTAAAAAATGAAATTAAACAACTTTACGTATATTTTCCATTAAGTTATCATATAATTAATCTTTTTGTAATAATTTCCAGGGAGGAAAATAGCAAGAAAATGTTTTTATGATAAGTATCGAATTAAAAGCAAAGAAGATTCATTAATTTGTGATATTTGAATTTTCATTGCAAAGAGTATTCGCACTATCCGATTGAGTAATATAACGTAAGGAGTAATTCAAAATGGAAGATCATTTCCCAAGTAGTGCTCGCTTTCAAATAAAGCTACGATTCTAGAGATGCTTCTTGATTCACCAGAATTATACCTTTACTCGCTAGCTATCCCATTAGAGCGCTTAACCGGATATCGAGTTTGACGTCGAGCAATTAAAACTCCGTACATCCTTGATAAGACACTTTGCAGACAAGAACAGTCTTATATATATATATATATATATATATATATATATATATATATATATATCCTTTCTTTCAAAAATCTTTAAAAGTGACATCATGATAATCTAACTTGCATATTGAAAAGCATTATAAGAAAAGAGATATTTCGAATAAGAATTTATAATATATTATTGTCAGAAATTTATAAAATGTTATTATTTAAGTAAGTACCTATCTGAAGATTTTGAATTTTATAAAAAGAAATATAAAAAATATTCTTAAATAAAGAAAAAGAAAAGATAAGAACAAAACGAAACGAAAAGAAAATTCAAAGAAACGAAGAAAAAAAAACGAATATACATAAAAAAATATATATATATAAAAGTGTCTCACCAGGCGAGAGAACGTAGAATCACGTATATAGTCCAAAAATCATAATTAATCGTATTTGATAATAGTAGATAAACAAGGTTTTTCACGAACACTTGGTAAAAGAAAAAAGAAAAAGATAATTTTACGAAAGAAAAATAGATTCGATAATTCATTTGCAAGAATCCATGATAAATAGCCGACAATCTAGGGGGAATTTTGTACTTTTCATTTTCGTTCGTGGGAACATCTGCATTGAATTAATCACGAGCCTAAGCGTCATCAGGTATTGACAAATGATCTTCCGCATTGTCATTCGTTTATCCTCGAGCGAGAAGAAATATTTTAATCGTTTTGTCCTCGTCCTCCTACATCTCTCCTCTCACAAACCCTCATCCCCAACTCCTACCGATGCTCCATTAACGAGCGACGAACATTTTCCAAAATAGACCTTTCACCTTTTATCCCGACTAAAAGGTATTACGGTTTTGTTAATTTTTTTTTCTTTTTTCTTTTTTTTTTCAAAGAGATTATAATTACGATACTCGTCGAGATTAACTAAAGCTAATGATTTCTCTTTTCGTCTCTCTCTCTCTCTCTCTCTCTGTATTTTTTTCTTTTTTATTATTATTAATGATTTACAGTGAAATCACGTAACCATAAAGATAACATTTATGTGATATTAAATTATTGAGAGTAAATATTACAAAAGATAAGGTTCTTCTATAATAAACATTTACATTAATTGAATAATGTTATTATAATGTTATAGTAATATCGTAAATATTTTGTTATGTAATATTATGATATTAATGATATAACTTTATGTATAACATTTTTTACTGTAATAATTCTTTTTATAATATTATAATATTACTATTCGAAACGTAAACGAAATTCTTGTGTTTCCGTAATCACGTTTTTCAAAACTTATTATTAATAATAAGACGTATAACTATTAGTGTTAATAAAGGAAATATTTATGTCATTTGAAGAATATATCTGTAATTGATTATTATGCTTTACTCCTACACACTCACGCTATTATTATTATATTGTTATTATATTGATATTATTATTATTATTATTATTAATGTTTTCTACGAAAAATTTCCTTTGGTAAAATATTTGTTACGATCGTAAAACGTAACGTTGATGTAAAAAAAGAAAAAAAAAACAAGGAAAATATCGATGCAAGAGTGCAAAGAGAAATACAATTTTGTCGAAAATTTTTTGTGAACATTGTCGTACACGCGTAAATCGTGATGGCGGGAAATTTTGAAGGGCGGGGTTAAAGGAGGGTTAATCCGCGCGTAAGCGTAACGACGTTAATCGCGATAATCGGGTAAACGAATCACCTCGAACAAGCGCATGAGTATTCGCGTCGTCGAACAATTTTAACGGATGCGAATAAAAATCCATTAACTCGAACACAATGGACAGATTTCGAAGGAAGACTTTATGCGATCATCAATGGACTTTGATTTCTATTATTTTTGAGATCTCAATATAGCTCGTTATAGCACGTTAAATCCCCAATATTATATTACCTTTGATAATTGAAAAAAAAAGTCGATCGTTTTATTTAAAATAATTGCTTTCGATATTTAAGAAAAAAAAAGGACAGGTCGATCGTTTTATCGTTTTATTTAGATATATATAAACAAAAAGAAAAAAAGAAATTTCATTTATTTCCAACTAATTCGTAAAAAAATAACTTATTACTTCCTTCTATAAAGACACGTTATGGCATTAAAGATTAAAAAAAAAGGAAGCTATAATTCATAGAAAAGAATCTTTCCCTTATTACAGAGACATGTACTCTCGAACTCGTTAGGATTGATTTTAAACAGTTTCGACTTGGTAAATATCTCCTTTTTTCATTCTTTTTCTTTTCGATGGATGGAGGAGAGGAACAACTGAGCGAGAGGGAGGAAACTTATAGAAATTTTCTGAGAACATTCTTAAATAAAACGATAAATATTGTCGGACAAAAATATTTTTTTCTTTTTTAAATCGACTTCCTTTTCTTTCCTTTTCTTCTTTCTATTTAACTATCTACGTGTACGTAACAACGTTTACAACGAGAATTCGATGCTAATGCCGTCGAGGAGTTTTGAAAAGTGAAAAGAAAGAAACAGGTGGAAAGGCCAAGGGAAGTGTGTTGAGGATTTGAGACATAGGCTAAGGGGGTGGAGAGAGAGCTAAGGTAGGTAGATAGGTAGGTAGGTAGGTAAAAGGTAAGAGGAAAAAGGAAAAGGAGACGAACGATCGTTTTAATTCGACGTTAATGCAAAGTGCTCGGGTCGGGGCTCCAGCTTGGGCTTGGGCTCGGGCTCGGGCTCGGGCTCGGGCACGGGCACGAAGGTGAAGGTTATTATCCCCAACGTTGGCAGAAATCCAACGGCTGAGAGCATTCGAGAAAAGAGAGCTTTCCCAACGCACTTAACCCGTGGTGGATTGAAAAGCGATAAAGCTTCTCTTCTCCTTTCTCCTACTTCCTACTTTCCCTCTCCTTCCCGTTCACTCTCACCCTCACCCTCCTCAACCTCTTCGACAGCATCAACCGGCTGTTTCTATCGACATACAGGTCGTTCTTCTCTCTCGATTATATATGTATGTATGTATGTAGATATGTACGTATGTATATATGTATTTATTTCTTTCTTTCTCTATTTCTCTATTTTTCTCTCTTTCATTCTCAACAACGAACGAGCAAGGAGTTCCATTTCTATCCAAGATTGGTCTCGTAATCTGTCAGTGATTCGATAATTTGATTGAAATATGCCTATCGGCTGATAGTGGCATCGACAAAAAGTAATATCGGAATTTTTTCCTTTTCCTCTTTTTGTATTATAATTACATAAATAATACTTTAATATTAGTACTTTTGTTTTCATTCTTTCTTTTTCTTCTTCTTTCTTTGTATTTTTGTATCTTTTTTCTGTTTTATATATATGTATATATTTTTTTTAATCGTATATAGCAAAATATTGAATAGATTAATAAGTAATGTTAGAATTTTGTACATTTTATATCTGCAGAAACAACGTTAATATCTTTTCATCAAAAATTGCAATAATATAATCAGAAACTAATAACGGAATTTTCATTATTCTTTATTGAGAATTCCGATGTAGATACAGCATTTGGTTTACCAATAAGTATTGTCGACATTTTCTGTATTTTATATGTAAATAAGTAATATCAGCGTTATTTATTTTAAAATTTCAATAATACATACACGTAATAAAATAGAATATTAGTCATGTACCCTTATTTCAGTAAAAATTTGAATTTATTTAAATAAAAAATACATAATATTCCAATATCATTTATTAACCAGTTCAATAAATAACAACCGAATTATTATACTTTCAACTTTGGGATATCGAAATTCGAATAAACAATTTCAATTCAATCTGCATTAATTTTCAACAACTAGAAATGAATTATTTATTTTCAAAATGTTTATTCGAAAATATTCATAATTGTCTTTGATATATATATATATATATCTTATATAAACTTTCGTATTTTTTATTAATATTAACTATTAATATCTCGTTTTTTTCAATGATCAGGATTTTCTTTCTTCTTCTTTTTCTTTTTTGCTTTCACTACTCGTCTAGTGATATTATCGCATAAAGAATTGAATAACGATATTCGAAATATCTCCGATCAAGAAAATATTTAAACGTCGCCGTGGGAGCCGTTCGATCTCTTGCTTCGTTGCAAATCGAATCGCCACGTTATGGATTATTTTAGAATCGCGAACGGATGCAAATGGCTACGTAAATACGAGCTTTTCGTGATAAATCTCTACATATATACATACATAGTCGTTCTTTCGTTACGAAGCTGAACAAACGTAGGTTATACGGGTTTCAACTTTCAACATCCGGCGATAATAAGATAAAAGTTGGAACAAAAATCAAACTAAACTTCTCGTGCGTACATGAACATTTATTTTTCTGAAAGAGAATAAAAAGAAAAAAAAAGAAAGAGAAAGAGAGAGAGAGAGTGAAAGAGAGAGAGAGAGAGAAGAAATTTTAACGAATCCAATACGAAAGTTCTTTTCGATATTTTTATTTCGATAACGTTTTGGTCGCATCGTTCGTGATTTTGTTTTCACAGAAAATGAAATAGCAACTCTGAATGGAATATATCTATGGAAGATTATTAATAAATGTCGTCGAGATAGAGATACAATATTGTGAAATAGAAAAACAACAAAAACAAGAAAGAACAGAAAAAGGGAAATAAAAAAATCATTGACAAGAACGTATACCTATACACACGAGACATGTGATATCGATTGATAAAATTTAAACGAATTCGTTTTCGGATTTCACTTCGATCAATTTGATTTCGAATTTCACACAAATCGAATCAAATCGAATCGAATGGAATCGTTTGTAATCGAATAAGTCAGCTTAACGTTGTAGGTATCCAACAAGGATTAAATTTATGTGAACACACTCTCTAGGAACAAATGTTTTTAAGAGGAACAACCATTCTTCCTGGTGGATTTAATCTCAATCGATTAAAATCGAATTTATATTTCTCTTTTCTATGATTCTCTCTTCTATGATTCGTCGAATCGACGAATTAGTAATTGTCGATGAAACTAAAAATCCAACGATTACTATCGATTATTTAAATCACTTATAAACATTTATTCTTTTTCTTTAAATTGAGAGAGGAGGGATGGAAAGAGGAAAAAAGAAAAAAAAAAGGAACTATCGAACGGAATAATTACAAATGTTTGATTTATATATTTTCTTATCTTATACGATCGATATAAATTATTCTTTGATTGAAATTGTCTTTTTTCTTCTTTTTTTTTATATAAAATATTTATCGCGAATAAGAATTTCTTTTATTCACGAGTTTACGACACGTAAATTATTATTACTTCGTTCATAAATTATATAGATATATCAATCATTTTTACTATAATTCTATCTTCTTTGATCTTGATAAACTTTGATTTAATCTTTGTTCTTTTTTATTTTTGTTATCTGACATATACGTATATGTAGGTAAGTACACAAGAAATATGAAATATTGAAATACATTAGTTACATACTTAAGTTTCCAACCGTATATCACTTTCAAAGCAATTTTTCTATGAAATTATTTTCTACTGTTTCTTTTTATTAACTCAACGAAATGTTACGTCAACGATGATTC
Organism: Vespula vulgaris; assembly: GCF_905475345.1. Lineage (NCBI taxonomy): Eukaryota > Metazoa > Arthropoda > Insecta > Hymenoptera > Vespidae > Vespula > Vespula vulgaris. The sequence goes on along the minus strand of NC_066592.1, from coordinate 7,531,345 downwards.
AACAATTCTATAAAAAGAAAAAAAAATAGGATTTTCGTTTCATAATGGAAAGTATTAATAAATCTATATATCTATTATTATTACTATTATTATTATCATTATTATTATTATTATTATTATTATTATTATTAATTGAAAATTTAATAAAAAAATAGTATCGTCTTCCATAAACAAACACTTAAATAAATCTACTTGCTCATTTTTCTTTAGTTCATATATAATTACATATAATTGAATATCATTTTCAGTTATGAATAAAATACGATCGTACCTGTGTGTGTGTGAAAATTCTATCGATTTCACCTAACTCTTTCCTACATTATTATCTATATATTTAGGCACTCGTACGTGTACATAAAAGACACGTTGTTCTTAGACTATCGGCACGTTCGACTCACAATTTCGCATCTTTGCGATAAAGAAATAAAGAAGAAAATAAACTTTATCTTCGAATAGTAAGTCTTTTAAAGTTATCGTTCAAGAAGATGGAACTCGCGGATGAAACAATACATAATAATATGATATAATAATTCGCAAGATCTAGGTATAAAACATCTTCGAAAAATTCAATAACTATGTGAACATAGTATAATATATGCAAATTTCCCTCCCCCTCTCTCTCTAAGAATTTCTCTAAAAAAAAGTACCTAAGCAATAAATGAACGAATGGAATGCAATTTTAAATAATAATAAAAAGAAAACAAATCGATACTTTTAAACAACGCAAAACTCTTTTTTATATTTGTATTATCTTCTTCTTATTCTTGTTTTATTATTGTTTTCTTCTTTCTATTTTATTACGTAACGCAACATCCCGCTGAATCAAATCTACATATATAGATTCCATTAGAAACAAGACATTTAGCCGCTTCTCGTGTTAATTCCAATGAAACTTACATCGTTAGTATGAAACTTGCATTAAACGAACCATTAGGAAGATTGAAAGCATAATAGCGAGTCGAGTATAGAGATAATTCGATAGAAATGTGCACTTGGCGCTAATCTACAACGTAAATTAGGAAATTATAAAAGATAGAAAGAAAGAAAGAGAAATAAAGAGAGAGAAAAAAAAACGAAACATTATTTGTAAGATTTATGATCCGACGACTTAGGAAAAAAAGAAAAGGACTAAAAAAGAAATCATTATATTCTTCCTTTAGGCGAATATCTTAAACGGAAATACCCGAACATATGAGTATGTAACTTAAAAGAATCTCGACGTTTTACACAAGTTAATAAGGGCATGCTCTCCCTCGTGGAAACGACGATGATTATCGCAGACGCCATAATTGGCAGTAGTGCGACGTGGAAATCGTTTTTATCGTACCGACCATCGCACTGTAAGTTAATCTCTATTTAATCGAGGTACATCTAAATAATCACCTTTAACAAACACGAATTATGTGTGCAACACGCGTTATAAGATAATCGAAATTAGAAAAAGAAATAAAGAGAAAGAAAGGGAGAGAGAGAAAGAGAGAGAGGCAATCGTTCGATCAATTGAAAAAAATATGCTCATGTATCTTTATCTTAATGTATAATATATAATTAATAATGTACAAGACTTCTTCCAATTAAAAACACATACATACATACATACAGACAGACAGGCAGATATACAGACATACATACTTACATACATACATACATACATAAACAGATGTAACCAGTTTCATATTTAAATCATCTTTTAATTACTGAACTTATTTATCGATTATATGTTCTCGAGTCAAATAAAAAAAAAGAAAAAGTTCTACGGAAATATCGTTACTTTAATAACAAATTAAGATGTCATCATCGATTTCATGATGCAAGTAACGTTAATTTAAACAAAAAAGAAATAGAAAAAAAAGAAAAAAAACTCATAGCAATCAGTGTAAATCTTGGAACGTCATATAATTAGTCGTATTCTTCAGAAATAGCCTCACGATCTAATCGAGCTAATACCAAACTTATCAGCTCGGAATCAACATCTTAAATCCTAACTCTCATGATAATCTCGATTATGCGAATTTTCCAAGTCGAGGAAGAAGCATCATTTTAAACGATGATCTTCACTCTCTATCGACTACGATTCCGATAAAACGATTTAACATCGGTGAGAAAAAGAGAGAAATAGAGAAAAATAAAGAAAGAGAAAAAAAGTCACGTCGCCCTCAGAATCACACAATTACACAAAGTAGATTTAAACATTAACGTTAATGTCAAGAACAATAATAACGACGTTAACAGCACACACATCGTGACACTCAAGAAAAGAGATTGACGTTTCCCTTTTCTTCTGATCGTCGGACACTTACCGAGAAGCACTATCGTAACGTATACGAATTATTCTGATCGAAAAATAAACGCACAATTCCGTTGAATGACGATCCGTAACTTGAAACATAAAATAAATAAAAAGATTTCTGAGAAATTCGATGCAATTCAAGAAAGAAATATATTAAAATAAAGTGGAGAAACTATCGAACTAAAGAAATCGAACATAAATGGTGTTTCTGAGAAAAGAAAAAGGGTTGGAGATAGTAATAAAGATGAAGATAAAGAGAGACAACTAAACGGAGAAAGAGCAAAAGATCAAGAGAAAAAGAAAAAGACAAGGATAAAAATAAAGAGAGAGAGAGAGAGAGAGAGAGAGAGGGATGAAGATAGAGATAAAGATAAATTATAAACAGAGAGAAAGGGAGAGAAAAAAAGAGAGATGAAAAGAAAGATAGACAAAGATATAGATGATAATAGAGAGAGAGAGAGAGAGAGAGAGAGAGAGAGAGAGAGACAAAAAATAAAATAGAAAGAGATAGAGATGATAATAAAGAGTTAAAAATTATAATAAAAGGAGAGACAGATAGAGAGAAAGAGAGATAGAAACCGTACTCGAGAATGAAATTGCAGGGACGAGTAGAACAAAGTCTGGTTATTGTGGTAACACGAAATAACTCGAACGTATTAAACCCTCACGGAGGGATCGTCGCGAGGTAACTGACGTTTCACCGATGTTCATAGTTGAACGGAAGCGCGCACCTCTCGACCCACCACCACCTGCCCCTCGTCCTCTTTCTCCCAACTTCTCTTCCTCTCAACCTCCCTCGTATCCGTACGAGCCTCCCCTCGATGTCGCCATCTAGCCACCCTCGTCGGCACCGTAACCACCCCGACGACGTAGATACTTCATCCTCTTGCGATATCTACTGCACGCGAGCGCGCGCGCACACACACACACACACACATATAAATATAAGTATTGTAGTCAACTCTTTCTCTCTATCTCTTTACTCTCTGGCTATCTATATCTCTGTCTTTTACTTTGTATACGTATTCTTGTTAGCATAAAACGTATGTTGGCATACGTTGTTAGCTCGTAAGAGAAGATCTTTTTTTTTATTTATTTATTTTGTCTTAATTTTTATTTGCCTAGTTTTTCCTTTTCTTCTTCTTCTTTGTTCTTTTCTCTCTTCCTTTTCTTTGTTTCCCTCTTTCTCTTTTTTTACTTTTCCTTTCTTTTTTTTTTTTTTTTGATTTTATTTCTCGGATTTATTCCTATCGCAATTAGCTCGTTTTTAAATATATCTCGTATTACTTTCGTATCATTTTTCGTTCGACATATGTTCCTCTCCACGTGTTAATTACTCAGTTATATATTTATTATGTTATCTTGTTTTCTTTCTTTTTTTTTATACATAGTATCGTCTTTTTTTTCTAATTTATCTATTGGATTTTGATTGGTTTGATTATAAATATCTCGAATTATTTCGTTTCATTTTTATCGAAATAGTACGCGTCAACTATTTGGTACATATTTAGTATACACCTTGCGGTTTTTTCTTTTTATTTTTTTATTTTTAATTATTTTTCCAACTTATATATGATTATGACTGTACCGATAAAATATATCAAATCGTTTTATTTCATTTTCGTTGAAATACTTTTAAATTACTTGACTATTTATTACGTTATTTTCTTAGTATATATCTTCTCTTTAATATATTTTATTTTTGATTTTGTTTTTTTTCTGTTTTTTCTCCATTTTTTTTATTCTATCATTAGACTCTATGTATAGAATAGTTGAAAGAGGTATCTCACTTTTCTTTCTTTTTTTTTTTTAAGAATAACCTTGCTTTCTCGCTATTCCTTTTTCTGGTATATTGTTTTTGATCGTGTAACCATCGAATAAAGTATTTTCTTACAAGTTGAAATAGAAAAAAACAAAAAAATCAGAACAAAGGGATAAAGAATTTTGATTACAAGTATAAAAAAGACGAAATTTGTGTGTTTGGCTCGAAATATTTGAAGTTTTGGGTTGTTACGTAGAATTCGTAGGGATAAAAAAAAAGAGAAAAAAGAGAAAAAACGAATATTTCTCGCAAAGAGAAAATTTCGAATACTCCTGTACGAGAATATTCAAGATACATACTTCAATTTTGTGTTCGAAATACTAAAAGATAAATATTCGAGTTGGCCGAATTTTATAGATAAGTGTATATGTATATATATGTGTACGAAAAAATCAAAAAGAAAAAAAAATGAAAATAAATAAATAACAATAAATAAATGTATATATATATATACAATTTTTTTCAAGTAAATATACGCATATCTATAGATACATAACATGTAGAAATATATACGTATATACACACCAAATAAAATTTTGTAAAATCAATATCATATGTATAACTGCATTGCAATACATTTGGACTGAAGTTAAAAAAAAAATAAAAAATGGAAATAATAAAAAATAAATTAACTGTTAACCATTGTGAATGTTTTTCGTTACTGCAGATGAAAAATTTACATATGTATATATATACATATGTGTGTGTGTGTACATATATATGTATGTACATATGCACATGTATGCTAATGAAGCAAACTATTAGATAAAATATAAAAAATTACTATTGTATTCGACGAAAATTATTATTATTATTTTTTCTTTTTTCTTTTAAAAGCAATCGAGACGTATCGTTCTCGAGATGAGAATTTCGAATAATTGAAAGAAAGAAAGAGAAAGAGAAAGATGGAAAAAGAGATTTTCGCGAATGAAAGGACATCGTTGTTCGTGTGCAGAAAGGTAAGAGGAAAATGGGAGAGTGGTCGATGCCGCAAGGTCGTACGATATCGACGGCCTATCCGAGTCTCTATGTATGTAGTATATATACATATATATATAGGGTGTCTCGAGTCAATTCGACGCTTCAGTTTCTTTACATCGACTCGTTTGCTTTCAAACGTTTCTGCGATTGGATGCATGTTAAATGTTAAGCCCATTGTCCGTAGTTATGGCACGTTGGGTATGCATGGAAAAATAGAAAAGAAAAAAAAGAAAAAGAAAAAAAAACTTGTGAATTTAATCATCTAACCTGTGATATAACAATCGTCATGTATATACGTATATACGTGTGTGTGTGTGTGTGTGTGTATATATATATATATATATGTAAATATTCGCTCTATAACGTAGAACATATGTAATATATGATTAAAATAAATTTTCCGATATTGTTCTGTATCTCTGATATTTTTGTTTATCTTGAAATTTAATAAAATATAATCGATATTAGAAATAGATAATACCAAAAAATATTCGATAATATTAGATAATATTAGAAAAATGTTAAAATAATATTTTACATTAAAATGATAAAAGAGTGAATCGTTATATGTGTGTATATAACATATTTATACGAAAATTATGCATTGAAATATTGTTTAATATTTAAAATCTATTTCTATTAATATTAATTTTTTGATACTAACAAACGTGTTGGTCAACAGTTTTTATAAAAATTAATTAATATAAAATTAATCAATTTAATCGGAAATTTTCTCAGAACATTCTGAGAAATTTATCTGTAGTATTAAATATAAATAAATTCCTTTTTTTATTTTATTCTGATTTTTTCTGAGATATATATATATAAGATATATTTAAATATAGTGCGGAACATTTTATAGCCAACTATTTTTTATGTATTAAATATTTTTAATCAATAACCATTATTACAACAACAACAATAAAACTGAAATGGTCTTATTCTTATTATATAGTTTAAGTTACCAATTAGAATAAATACTTTTTATTTTTATATCGATTATTATGATACGTACAAAATGCAAGATATCTTCTGATTAGAATCATCATCTGTAATTTGTTAATATCTATATATCTATACGTGTCTAAATAACTGTCGGTAATTTTGTTGTTGAGTAAACAAAAGATCTATTTTTATTAAAAAAATAAAAGAAAAAAAAAGCACATAATATTTATCATTTATTTACAAACTCCCTGAAAATATTGTGTTCGACAAACCCTGAGGATCCTACGTAAAAGCACCCTTCCGAATTGATTGGCTCGTTCCAAGAAAAGCAAGACGATATTACGACCAAAAGTAGTCTTCGGCTACTCGAAGGGACGAGCTTCGTTCGACGATAATCTCGTAAATTTTTCTGCAGGATTGGGATGGGTGAGGTAGGTAGAGTAAGAGGTAAAGGGGTGATAGGACGGAGGGATGGGATAGAATACGGGCAAAGTCTCGCTCTCGTTTCTGCTTCCTTGATTTGCGATAAAACTTCGAAATGAGTCGACCTAAGAGGACTATACTAAAATTCGACCGGACATATTCTTAAGATATCATGTGTGTGTAAAATTATAGATAAGAACTCGGCCAAGCAGGAACTTTTACTGCAAAAAAAAAAAAAGAGAGAGAAAGAAAATACCTTCTACCATTATAAAAATCGAAATACGAGAGTACCGTTATTCAAAAACAACGCGATATTTTTAACCGATATTTACAAATAATTATTTTCGATTTTTCTATCTTTTTTTTATAATTTTTAAAATATTTACAAGAATATTTCGGCATTGTGTTAAATTTATACCAAGACGATATAGTATCGAAATCGTTATAATACCGAGACCAAAGTAATTACTAGTATTTCTCTGGTAATATGTATAGTGTGATATCGCGTATGAAAAATAATACGATCTTGCAATCGTCAGAACATTATAATTCTTTCCTACATCCATTATTAGTATATAATTTGTTAGTTGATTAAGTATACTTCTAATGGCCGATCAAGACCAGGGATTCAAATATTTTATGACAAAGCTATTACAGTATCGTATGTCTTACGACGTATATTTTTTTAAACAACTTGCTAAATTAAATTTACCCTTGGAACCCTTGGAAAAATGTTCTCATTCTCATGATCAAAAAATCTTGTAGTTTTTTTTTCCTAATCCGTCGAGCAATGACGCATTGTCGTGGAACATTTCATCACGACGGAACCTATTCTTGCAAATGTCACTAGGGGTGGTTTTTCATTTTCAATCTGCCCTAAGAACGGTCTAAAGAGAATATTTTAAAATTCTCGAATAAAGGAAAAGTGATTTTTTTTTTCAGAATTGTATTCGCTAGCTAAAATTGCTTTAGCAGTGCCACCAACGTAAGTTAACGTCGAAATTGTTCTCGTCTTTAAAATATCTATCTATTATCGCCATTAAGATGCAATTTATCGAATAATATTCGATAAACGATAAATTAATAATTACAATTAACAAAGATCTAAATTTATAAATTGATTCTTGTTATATATATTTTTATCGTTTTCAATTATTCAGAAAGAAAAATATGTTCTGATCTTAACCAATTATATTTGTACTAAAAAACTTTTAACGAAATAAATACTTGTATTTTTCCGATTTTCAATAATATATCGATTTCGGTAATAACGCTTGATAAAATACTGGTATTAAGTCCCTGTAGTCAAGCTTCTAGCAAAGAACAAATTAACTGCGTGATTAATACCAAAGTAAAAAGAAAATATTAGATAACGTGTATGTGTGTGCGTGTAATCACCTTAATTAAACGTCTATATATTATGACAAACAAATTATATCTATACACTTATTTCGTAGAAAATTTATTATACAAAAGTGTGTTGATAAACATAAATAAATGAACTCTTTATAACTTCAATATTTCTCATATCGCAAAAATAATTGTAATACGTAGCAAAACTTTGTTCGATAGATCTAATATCACAACTGAACATTAACGCTTTCGAATATCATAAAGAAAGATTAAATTCTATGATGGAAGAAAGAATGAAATAAAATTTAGAAAGAAAAAAAAAATACGAAAAAATACAAAAACGTATATAGGTTACATAAGTTACATATGTAAATATCATTGATAAATATTTTAGCAGAGAAAATAAAAAGGCTGGCAACGTTTGACGGAAGAGAAGTAAAGATAAAAGTGATTAGAAACTAGTGTGGAGAGATAGAAAAGAAAAAAAAAACCAAAAAAAAAATTGCAAGTACTATAATCGACGCTGTCGTAACCAGATGGGGGAAGAGATAAAAATCTGAATGAAACGTGCATATGTAAGTAAACGAGTGTTAATATATGTAGCTAGTGTCACTTACAAACATGAACGGATGGCCACGAAACGGGCATGTAAAGATAGAATGAGCGTGCCTTATCTCTTGATTGTCCATGTCATTCTTTTGAACACTTTTACCTTTTGAACATCTAATTAGAAAAAATAGGGAGAGAGAGAAAACCAATCTGAGAGCTTCGAAGAGTTCGAAGTACTCGTTTATCACGGTTTCATGAAATTCGATCAATTATATATTATAACTTGAAACGAAACATCGTAAAAAATTGATAGAATTACATATTGTCCTTTATAATGTCATGTAATTTTCAAATTACATTTTGTTCTCTTTAGTGCGAGAAATAATTGAAAAAATCAATTAAGATACTCCAATCTAATATTGCATCTGTGTTACTACGGTGTTCACACAGTCACAAATTCGTTGCACGTCTTTTGCACACATATGGCGAATGCATCTGCTTCAATATTCTTGAAACGTACGTTTGTACCAGATAAGAATTTTCTTATTTATCCAAAACTCGTTGATGACGTTACTTCGTATGTGCGATACATATTGAAAACATGCTGAATAAGCCTAACCCTGATGTAGATCTTGAAAATCAAAGATATTATTCTGAATAACTATGAAATAGATTTAAACGAAAAATTTAGAAAAAATTCAATTTGTTAGATACTTATTTTGATATTAGTTTGATCTATGTTGTAATAATAATTATTTAAAAAAGAATATGTATATGTTATTATTTTATGTGTTATAATGATATATATTTATATTATACAATAAATATATTTATAACAAATATATATATATATACTTAAGTCACTTCCATGATTGATTAATTTTTTTCAAGAAAAAACAAGATCGTTTGAATTTATTAGATCGTTCGTTTCGTATATTAATCTTAGTAATTTATCCATCAATATAACAAAATTTATTTTCATATAATCTCTCGAAGGAAACTTTCATTTTTCCAGGATCAGATGTATCCTCAGAAATGTAAGTGCTCATTGTCAACGAGCCTCGAATGTCACGAATACTAGGTATCGTTTGGAGTCTCCTGAATCTAGTCCGAATATCGATCGGTCCTTAAAGTGAACCGCTCGACGATAAGACCGAAGGAACGATCAACTGATCGTAATAGTCTTTCTCTTATAATCCATTTTAATCGAAAGTATCGTACGATACCAGCTGATCAGATCTATAACTTCGTTTTCTTAAACTCATTTATCATCCCTTCTTTCTTTATCGATGAGTTTCTTTATATTCAATTTTCTACAACCTACTGCAATAGATACACACAAAATCGATTGTTTATTCGAAACAAAAAATCAAAAACAATTTCAATCACAATACCATAATTTTTCACTATAAAAATAATAAGTTAACTTTATTCTATAAATAAAATCGTTGATTTATAAAATTATCTATGTCTTCAATAGTCCTTTACTCTTTCTTCTTACTATAATTTGTTATATATAAATAAAATAAAAACCTAACTCATATTTTAATTTAACTCTCTATAGATACGCACTTATATAAACTAATATAAATATATATATATATATATATATGTGTGTGTGTATCTATATTTTGGAAATCTTATTTTATTGTTTTGTCACAAAACTATCAGAATTCATTCACATTAATAACGAATTAATTAAGTTTAATTATTAAACATTGAATAAAATTATTCTGGTTAAACATGTTATAATAAAATAACACTTACTATATAATATTAGTTATAGTATAAATTATACTTATTATATTATAATTATGTTTATTATATACTATTAGTTATATTATGTGTTATACTAGTTATAGTATAATTATACCAGTATACGTAACTTACAAAAACTATAAGTTTAATATTATATAATATCTATTTAGAACCAAGGAAAAATAGGGTCGAATTTATAAAAGGGTTTAACATGATCGTTAACTTATAGAGACGATCGTTTCTCTCTTTCTCGAGTATCTTCGCATCTTCATACATTATAAGAAACAGAACTATAATTTATTGTAACATAGCCGATAGAAAAATCGATAGCCCGTTTGACTTTCAAGTAGCCAGTAGAATATTCTATGCATCTATGTCAACGTACGGCCTTCCTACAGAAAATGCATAGCATAGATAAATCAGAGAATACAGGCAGGATCTCTTCCTATGAACAGACAACTCGGCTACGAACAAGTAACGTATAGATAAGTTAACAAAGCGAATTTTGTGGTCGATTTTCCTATCGTAAAGATCGATACCAAATTTATAATTTCTCTCTCCTCTCTCTCTCCTCTCTCTCTCTCTCTCTCTCTCTCTCTCTCTCTCTGTCTATCCCTCTTTTTCTCTTTCTGTCTCTCTTTTTATCTTCTTTCTCTGCCATTGTTATTCTTAAAGGCTATTCAGTGCAGACAAAGTAAATTTTCATTGAATGATCACAATGAATATAGGAGTTGTTCTTCGATCGTCCTAAATACTAATATTTTTCTAATACTTCAGTTTATCTAGTAAAGAAGCCATAAAAGACTTAATCATTTTGACTAGTTATAAATGTTTTCATAAAGATACTTACAATTTTATATAATATTTTCTCAAGACATTATGACATATATGATATATGTTATGATACATGTACATATTATAAGGAAAGGCAAAAAAGAATTTATAAAGGAGAAAAAAAGATATATTATAAAAGATAACTATAATAAATATATATTGTATATATCTATATCTAATAAAAAATATATATATGTGATATATAAAATATTATAAAATTATATATTTCATATATGGAATTATATTATTAAAAAATTATTATTAATATTCATATTTTAATTATTTAAATTTGAACTCTCTTTATAATATATAAATTCTTGTTTTTTTCTTCTGTTGTTTTTTTTTTTCGAATCGTAAAATGTAATACACACACACACACATACACAGAGAGAGTATATATATATGAAATATATCTTAATGCTTCGGTCTCTCAAATGACAACTCTGATCTATCATGGTAATCTAATATGACAATATACAATAACTCATCATAAAGTTTATGATAGTAATTATATTTACATAAACGAAATAAAATCTAAACTAAATGACACGTCAATGAAATTAACATCGAAATAAATTGTCGACAATTCTAATACTAATGTTTTCTAATATGTTAAGCATGTAACATATGAATTTGGTTTGTAAATATAATTGTATTTTTTTCATATATTTATTCTAAAAATATTATATACATACATGTATATATATGATCGATTTCTGTACTTTTATCGATAGGAAAAAAGTAACTCTATTTATCAAGGTGAAAGTGACGTCACGAAACGAAAAAGAAATATATAATATGTTATAATATATATACATGATCGACGTTTGTATTGTTATCGATAGAGACGAAGTAATTCTATTTGTTAAGATGAAAGTGATATCATGAAAATTTACAAAAAAATTCAATAGTTTAAATAACACAATTGACATTGTACGTGAACGTTTATATAAATGTTTCAAAAATATCAATCTAAAAATAATCTTTTACGATCGTAAGACACTTTTAAAAACCTTTTTATCGGCAAAATTGAAGAACGTTATCGTTAAATACATACATACGTATAACGTATATACAGGATGTACGCTCATAGACGTCCGAGCAAATATCTCACGACTAATTGAAGTTACAAGAAAGTTTAATAAGAGACGACAGCTCTGACTCGATTACAAAGTACATGTAAAAAAGTTTTTTTTTTTCTTTCTTTTATTCATCACTCTTCTTAGTTTCGAAGGTCAACATAGTTCTTTTTTTTCATATCTATACAGCCAATAATCATTCGTAATCAAAATCATATCTAGTAAAAAAATGTGCATCGATTGCCAAAAATGTATCGTTCACGAAATAATCATAAGTATTCTTACACATTAAAGTAAAATTTATTACTTAATTTAATTAGAGTTAAGTATTAAAGTATAAGTGCTTTTCCATATCACAATTTGAAAAATAATCGTCAAGCTATATAATATATTACGTCGAACAGTATCATTGACATTAAACTCGTCAAAATGCACGATTCCTTGATTTATTAAATAATGTATATACGTATTTCCAATGCACGGAGTATGAATTACATTACAAAATATGTATCTGTTCAATCAATCAATTTTTTATCAGGCATAGTTTCGATTACAAATGACTATTAACATAAAAATATGTAAGGAAAAAAAAGATTACAGGTATCCATTTAAAGAGATATCCCTTTAGGAAGGAGAAAAAAGAAGAAACTATGTCGACCTCTGTGAATTGAAAAGATAGCGAGTAAAAAATAAATAAAGAAGAATGAAAAAAAATATTTATATGGACCTCGCAGCTGACTCTGAATGGTGCAAATTTTTCTTAATAAACTTTCTTGTAAATTCAATCAGTCGCGTAATATTTCCTCGGACATTTATGAACGGACACTCTTTATACATGTGTATATACGTGTATATACATATATACAACATATATATATATATACATATATGCATATATACATATACGCTGTCATCTACAAGCGGCTACCCGTAATTTCCCGCTCATTACGTGGGCGTGTTAGAAGGTCGTATTTCCACAGAAGAAGAAAAAGAAGAAACAAAAAAAAGGAAGAAGTTTCGCGTACTCTTCGGATCTTTCAAACGTCGATAACAGAATTATCATCTTTTTTCTATTGCCTCTCTTATCTATACTTTTTCGAATAATTTCACGTATATTTTTTATATAATATTATTAAACCTTTAACGAACGTTAAAAAAAGAAAAAAAAAACGTTCTTTTCGAGAGTTTCAAATATCCTTTACTTGGAATATATCGAAAAAAGGAAGAAAGAAAAAAGGGACAAAAAAAACTAAAAAAGAAAGAAAAAAGAAAGAAGGAAAAAGATTATTCAAATCTTTATGCATATTGACTCTAAATTTAAAAAGATTGTGAGAGTAGTTATGCTAATACGATGGAACTCCGTCGTGGGAAACGTCATTTCGAGTAGGATCTATATATGCATATGTATATATATATATATATATATATATATATATAAAACTTGTACATATATATATATAAAATACATAAATGTATATGTGTATATATATATATATATATATATATATATATATATATATATATGCAATTTGATGTCAACGAATTAGTATGAAAATGAATAAAAATGAGGTTAATAAAATGTTCTTCGCTATCTCACAAACAGTGACTTAATTTTATATATTACACATATAAATATGTAAATGAATTAAGAAAGGTTAAGGAAAACAAACAAACAAAAATATTATTCGAAGAATAAAATCGGTAGAGAACATCGATATCTTTGAAGTTGGCTACAACATGGCCATCCTTAGGATTCACCGTAACCTCTAATGAATGTGCAACGCACACATTTTATATTAAACGACCGTTCAATTCACATAGCCGGTGCATAAATTCGACGAAACGAAAAAAAAGAAAAAGAAAAAAGAACGATACAATGATAGGAATGATATCATTCCCAATTAATTCGATACATTTCGAAATCCATTGAACGTCCACGACGTACTTACATACTTTCTATATAATTTCTCCATCTCAATCTATCAATCAATCAATCTATCTATCTATCTCTCTTCTCAATCCTATTCTCCGTCTATTTATCTATATATGTATGTCTCCATCTCGCGCATGAATACACGAGAATAAAAGAGAAAGAGAAAAAGAGACGGACGACGATGGATAGTTTAGCTAGACAATGACAGAGAATGAGAGAAAGAGAGAAAGAATGAAAGAGAGAAAGAGAAAGAAAGAGAGAGAGAGATATACACATATATATATATATATATATATATATATATATATATATAGAGAGAGAGAGAGAGAGAGAGAGAGAAAGAAAGAGAAAGATAGACGATAAATGAACAGAGAAGAAAAAGATGGTAAATAAAGGTGCGAAAGAAAGAAATATCGTTTAAAAACTCACATTTTTCCGTGATCCGCCGCCATAGATCCTGACAAAGAATTTGACGTTTCAAATTTAACGAGACACGTCGTCGTCCTTTCTGGAAGTCTTCTCTTCTCCTCGCCCCCGCGAGTTTTCAGGATGTCACACCTCTATCGCAATGGGCACCGCCATGCGCGGGGCTAAACGTCGGGAGGGGAATGTGAACACACCAGAGAAAGGTAATCAAGAGGTCGTATAATCGCAAATACGTATATACACACACGTACACACATATATATGTATAATATATATTGCGTGTTATCGGTTAAAACCGGCTAACCAGACGAAAACTCTGACAGCAAAACCGCGTGCGAGTTCCACAGTGATACAAGTCCACGTTACCTGTTTTTCTCCCTCCTACTTAATTTCTCTCTCTCTCTCTCTCTTTCTTTCTTTCTCTTTCTCTTTCTATGAGATGCGCGTTCTCACTCTCTCCTCCCCTCCCCCCTCTTCGTCACCTTCCGCGCAACCACACACGAAACCGCGCGAACTTACACGAACAACACTCTCCTCTTTCTATTCTTCTTCTTTTTCTTTTTCTTCTTCTTCTCCTTCTTCTTCTTCCCTCTTTTTATTCTCCTTCTCTTTCTTCCTCTTCTTGGAGCGGTAACACGATAATCTTAACGAAAACTTACGATCGAACAGCTGACGATTACTTTTTCACATGTATATAAGGACGAAAAAAAAAGTAACGAATAACGTTTCTCACGGCACAGTGTCCTACATAAATACGTACGTATTATGTTCGCGCCTACGAAATTTCTTTTTCGACTCGAAGAAAAGCTCTCGCCGAACGCTACCCGACTCCCGGCCTCCAAGCTGTCATCGATCGTACAGGCGCGAGCGTCGACTCAACTACTACCGCCATCTACCGACGGGATGTCAAACTTATTAAGATTCCGATACTTCGTTTAATAATTTGAAATTCTATATCGTACATAACCAATCAATATGTGTTCTATATCGATGACATCGATATCATTCTAAAAGTGAAAATGTAGAACTTTTTTCAATTAATGGAATTTGTTTTGTCCAAAGATAAAAAGGATTCGTGTTTAATGACATCAATTCTCTTATTTGCGATTTAACGATTATCACATATATTTTATTTGTTTTATTTTATTTCTTTTTTTTCTACTGAAACGAAGTTATCGTTCATTATTACTCAGTCACATTTTTTACTACTCGTTATAACTGTTTTGTTACATAAAAAAACTGTAATGTACAGGTAATGCTTCGTGTACACGATGAAACTGTTACAAAGTAACAGAAATATAATGCAAACATGAAATGTCTCATTATATATAAACGTTTATATTTATACTTCTGCAGAGAAATATTTTTTATGCTGTTCTAAGCAATTTAGATTCTTTAGCCAATTGAAGTTCTTTTCTACGTTCTATGACCTTTAGTTCTCTCTCTTGCAAAAATTCTTCATATTCTTTTGGATCTAATTCTCGTACTATCTCTATGCCACAAGTTCTGGCTATTCCTATTACCATTCCACAAATTTGTTCTAAAGACATTAACGCTAATGGAGGATCTTCAGATTTTATTTTTGCAATTTCGTATAAATGTTTTAGAGTTATCTTGCCCGCTATTTCGCCTATAACAAATAAATTAGAAATAACACGTACTAACTAATTAATATTTTGCCTTTAACAAGTTATTACTTTATATTCTCTTTACTATAATACTGACGTCAAGATTTTATACCTTTCTCCATTTTTCCTACTTGTATTCCAGCTGCTTGTTTCAAAAAGTAAGTGACTGGTGGTTTATGTATGACTAGATTATAACTTCTATCAGAATTTACTTTGACTCTACAAGGTAATGGAACTCCTTCTTTGATATTCTGCGTTCTTTCATTAAAATCTTTACAAAAATTAGGGATATTGATATTTCTCTAAAAATATAAAAGATATTAAATTAGTATAAAGCACTCACAAACTGAATATAACTGTAAGAAACGAGAAAAAACGAGTTAAAAATATTTAACCTAACCTGTCCAAGCATAGGACCTAGTGGTGGACTTGGCTTCGCCATTCCTGCAGGTATATTCGTACGTAATTTAGAAGAATGATCTACTTTTTCCATTACTTTTTTAAGCGTTTTCATTTTCCCTGCCTTCGACATTTTGATTGATATTAATAAAAATTTAAAATATAACTTCAATACCAGCTTCTTTCACGTTGATACATTTGCAGTCTGGTTTACCGATCGAGCAATTCTATCTAACCTTATCACGATATATCATACCTTTATGTCGAAATAAAAAATATTTAAAGTTGGTAGTAAGATTTTCTTACAAATGATTATAGTTTAATTTGATTTACGTCTTATTTAATTCATTAAAAAAAAAAAAAAAGAAAAACAAAATGTGTGTCTTACGATATAATTAATCATGTAGAAGCAATTGATTATTACTTATAGCGTAAATATGTATATATGTTATTCGAAATAATGCACATAAATCTTAAAAAATTATTATCATATCATATGTGTGTGTATATATATATATATATATATATATATATATATATATATGTATATAAAGCTCTATATATTTAACTTAAAATACCAGTAGTCTAGCGCAGGCTTGTAAAACCAACTTTGTTTTGTACAACGTAACTATGACTACAATTTATGGAACACGCGAAGAATTTAGCATAAGTTCTCTCGTGGATAAGAAAAACCTAAGGATAGATCGTCAAAAACATTACATATTCTATCGCAGCATTATCGATAAAATCAACATGAACGACAAGGAAGACTGTGCATGGGTCTTTGATTCATTAGTTGGATTTTTGCAAGGTCCAATTTGGTCTGCACCATTGTTGACCTTCATAGAAGAAAAATCACTGAGTACGTATCCCTGTATATGTTGTAATAATTATATAATTGAAAAAAAAAAAGAACAGGAAAAAATAGTTTTCACCTATTTATGTATCGTTATGATATGTATTAATACGCAAAATTACGAAACAATAATATATTTTTACAGTCTTCGAAGCAGACGAGGAGGATAATAATGAAGAATATCGTAAAATATATCAAGAATACAAAAATTTGGTGGACCTATTACTTGGATGTTTCATGGAGGACATGGGTATAACACCGGAACAATTCGAACACGCATGTAACATTAACAAAAATACAAAAATGCCGATACAATTTCAACAAGTTAGTGAAACGTAAAAAAAAAAAAATAATAATAAATAGACAAAAAAGATTCAATCCTAAATTTTACGTAACGTTTCAGAGTTTATTCGAACAAATATGGGCGGCAAACGAGTACGAAATTTTTAAAAGAATGATGATACAAAAGAATTTAGAATTGCAATTACAGGCATTGAACATGATAGAACAAAAATTTGGTCTAACTCCAGCTTCTCTTATGTACGAAACGGAAGGTTTGCAGGACGAGGAATTGGTAATGGAGGAATTAATTAAGTGAGTTGTTTTCATATTGAAAATGACGTCGTTCAAGATTTTCCTTCTCAATAATTATAACAATAATAATGATAACAATAATAACAATAACAATAATAATAATAATATTAATAATAATAATAATAATAATAATAATAATAATAATAATAATAATAATAATAATAATAATAATAATAATAATAATAATAATAATAATAATAATAATAATAATAATAATAATAATAATATGAAAAAGAAAACAATTAACAGATATGTTTTCGTAGTAAACATATTATAGAGAGGCAAAAGGAGGAACGAGCGATACCTACGGAAACTTCTCTTGTCGAAGAGCACGAACGTCTTGCTAATGAGTATCGTAATGAGAAGACCTTGATGAAGGAAGCTTTGAAGGCTACGACACGATCTCCTGAAAATTCTTCTCCAGAACCAGAAACAAATATTACTCGTGAAAAGATCAAAGCTCGAATTGAAAAATTAGAAAAGTTACCACCATTGAAAACATTTCAACCACTTGATCCTATATCTTCAACAAAAATGGAACGAGTTCGGAACAATGTATATATATATATATATAAAACTATATGTGTATATGTATCACACATACATTATATATATAGATATATACACATACATATATATATATATATGCATAGATATATACAAGATGTCTCAGAACTGATAGTATAAGCTGCAAGAAAATGAATTTGTTAAAAAAATACAAGTTTAAAATGTAGAATAATATTATTATATAAACAAAAAAGACTTCGTTTTCGGAAAAATCGAGCTTTTTAAAATACAATACGTGCGTATGAAATTACGACTAATTGTAAGCTATGACTCACCGATCGACAGAGCGAACACACGTATGATGTCGTCGTCCTGACGAGTCAACGAAAACTAACTGTGGTCACATAAATAACATATCGAAGGAAGTCGCAAAGTATTGTTTATAAACACGATGAATCATATCTTAATCGTAATTACATACGCACGTTACGACGCAATGTGTTTTCAAAGTCGACCTTTTCGAAAACAAAAGGAGAACGTTAATCTATATCTTCAACTTATTTTTCCATGTATTTACAATCACCTTTTTCTTCCTTGTATCATCAATTACGAGACATCCTGTGTGTGTGTGTGTGTGTGTACACATATACACATATTATATATATGCATATAAAAATGTTAGAATTTAATTCTTTAAAAATCGATGTAATTTTATACTAGCGTAGATATGGAATAACGTTTAGGTATTTTCAGACGAAAGAAGAAGATATAAAAAGACGGCAAGACTATCTAAAAGCAAGACGAGACGAATTGGTAGCCCTAAAGAAAGAAGTACGTAGTCAGCGGCTCGAAATGAATGCAACGCGTCCGAGTTCTGCTCGAGTAGTTGCAGATGCAACGATAAAAGGCGAGCAAGAATTAGACGTTGGTCAATCATTGGAACCGTCGATTCTTCAAGTACGTAAAGCTTTAGCAGCACGATTGAAGGCCGAAGTTGTGCACAAGTGAAGTGAATACATAATAATATATTTATCGTTATTATACGTATGTTCTATTGATCGTAATCGGGGCAAATTGATCGATCGATTGATTAATTGATCGATTAATACTCATAGGAGGATGTGTTTCGTCTTCTTCCGTCTCGTTTTAAACTTAAATATTAAAACATTTTTTTCTCTTATTTTTTTCTATAAGCTTTTTCACTATTAAAACGAAGAAATAGAAAACGTAGTTATACGCAAACATGTTGTTTCAGTTTATTCGTATTATGAAAGGTTTTATTTGTATATAAATGCCTAACTTGTTTCAAATATAATACTTGGATTGCTCATAAATTACATAAATACTATGCATACTACTTCATTCCTCAGTATCTCGTTCCCTTTAGCGATATAAATAAAATTATTCGATCGTTTATCTCGAAGAATAAAATTTGTAATTATTGCCTACATGATCATCGAATACAATCGACGTTATCTTTTTTCAATTAGCCAGATTAATATTTACAATGGTGTTACAAAATATGAGCAAAGAAGATTATATGTTTCACCGGAGGAAAGGTAAATATAATGACGAAATATAAAATGTTTTTTTACGAGTAAGTCGATAATAATAAAGGTAATAAGATTGAATTCGCTGATTGCGCCCGATTCGAAATAACAATTTTGCGAGTACGCTTTTTAAGGTAGGGTCTGTAACTCTATCTAATAGACGCTTTTGTCTAAATTTTTAATTTTATTTAATTAAATATTGTTCGCACTTCTACACCACACATATTTTGCGTCAGTCACACCATCATTTTCACCTTTACGATCATCTTTAATATTGAATAAGACAGATTGGTAGCAAAAAACAAGCAATAAGTACTCTAATGTGTAATTCTGTAATTATTAATTACTGTAACAATATGTACATATTAATTACACATATAACACGATGATAATATTTCTGACATATATTAATAATAATGATGATAATAAAGAAAAAAAAAAAGAAAAAGAAAAAGAAAAAAAACAAAAAACAAAAAGGACAAAAATATTACAAAAATGAAAACGACACTACGTCTAACACACGTTATAGATCACGAAAAGCAATAATAAAGAATAAAATTACATTTGATTAACATTAAAAGTAAATAATTATAAATCCTTGTAAAGGTCGATAAATTTCGTTATTAATAGTCATCAAATAAAATAACTTGAATTAATCGACTTTTACAAAGATACTCTCTTTTTTTCTCGTTTAATAATGCAATGTACCTATTGCATCCATTATAAGTTTTTCTTTATTACAACGTTGCTTGTTATATGCTACTTATTCTGCCTATATAATATTCGGCTTAGTTAATCTAATCCTCACATCATTCATTCTCCGACAGAATAAAATGCAAAATATGATCTTTCGTTTGTAGTCCATTCACATATTTATCGTCGTCATGCACACTGATTTTTTTTTTATAACTGCTCATTAACTTATAGAATCGATGAACTTCATTTTCTTATAAAAAACGTGTGATTTTCCGCGTTTGTGTGTTTTGTATGTGGCTACATATGTCAGAGAACAAAAATGTCACATTCTGTTGGTATTTTAAATGTAAAACGCACGTTATCGTTAATATTAATATCAATATTATTATTATTAGCACGTGTGGTATTGTACAATGTGTAAATTTCCGTTCTTTGATTAACGTTACAATGTAGTGACTGTGTAACATTGAATACAGCAATCTTGGTGATAAACTGGCCAGACAAAATGTTTTAGATTTCTCGATTAAATGAAATTTTTAAGAGTGCCCCTGAAAGTGCTGCATTTGTTTTCTTTTCCTTTTTTTCACATATTTACAACTTAATTGTCCTAACGAATGCCCTTCGTAACGTTTTACGATATGATTAAAATTCTGTGACGTTTCACGATTTTTTCGTAGATTACAATCTACGAATATTTTTATGTATTATTATTTTTTTGTTTTAAATTTTTATCTTCGCTTTTGTTGAAATGATGAGTAAACATATAGTACTCTCGGAAATAAAATAATATTCGAACTTAGGACGGTCTAACGATAATTTTTTCCTAACAAAGTATAGGAATTTTACTGCACTTAATTTTAGATCCCTTTATTTCCCCTTTGCCCTCTTCTATCCATTGCATATCTCTCTCTATATATATAATATATCCTCTCTATTATGATTATTCAATAATACATTCTTAGAGAGTATGATACAATAAAGAAAAGAAAATGTATATCAAACTATTTACTAGAAATATGCCACAAGGACATTCTGACTTCTCTTGATGGCAAGCATTTAAAAAAATAATGGAAAATGATAGCGACAAAGCCTAAAACACTCTGTACAAAAATACATTGAGTATAATTTAAATAGCATATGATTGCATCTTTACTTTAGTATCACTTAGGTATTAATTCATCCGTTTCATTTACTTACATTCGCCGCACCCAATGTAGCATTCTATGCCTAAGAATATCTCTTTCTTATTATGGAATAAATTGTGAATATATGCAAAACACACGAAATACATTACTCGATATTCTGTTACTTAACTACCTAATTAATATATTCAGTTACATTTTCTGTGGTCATTTCAGAATTAACAACATTTTATATATACACTCGTTACTCAGCTCCAGCGAATTTGCCTACTTGAAATATTCACAATATACTAATCTCATGACTGAATTAACTTCTATCACCTTTTGTAGTATCATAAGTTAACATATGCGTCTGTTTGTTAAAGTTTGTCAATATATGCATACGAATGTTCTTACATCACAAAAATTTCAAACGTTCATACTTACAATTATACAACAGTCTTGGAAATTCTTTTGTGTTAGACGTATTGAAAACTCTGTACATTAGCTTATAATACTTTGTTATAAAGTCAACTCAATCAGTAAGGCAATAATTTATTTCAAATTGGTCGCTGTATAAGGCCTGCTCTAGTTAAATGATTATTCAAAGTAATAGATTTCTCTTCGCTATAGATCTTAACTATGTTAAAAATTACGGATTAAACTAGAAAGTAGACACTCTTTTCTGGAGCTGGCGTTTCCTGTAATTTCATGACATACAGAATCTCAATTTAAACAAAAATTAAGATTTCGTATTGCAGTATCCGAGATTATTCTCATCTCATGGCTCTACTACATAAAGTAATGTAAGTAGATATGAATATTTTCATAAATTAGACATTCTTATTTCAGTGCACAGAGATTATTCCAGGCTTCTCATTTTGCCCTTATGATTAAAAAAAAGATTTGTAAAAAAGATACTATACTACATTTAATATTCAAGATTCGTTAAATATTCTTTAAAACATACTTTTTATATCGAGGATTGCTATCGGGCATGAAGTGCAAACTGATAAATATACACAAATCAAATATTTATTGTACAACTTCTACTACTTACATTGATAACCAAAAAACTCTTCAAATGTATTTTGAAGGAAACTGAGATTGTGAAGTAGTCGCATATTTTCTGCTTAATCCAAGTATGTGGTCGTTTTACAATCGTTACAAATATACATATATATACAAACTAAATATTATTTCCG
Organism: Vespula vulgaris; assembly: GCF_905475345.1. NCBI lineage: Eukaryota > Metazoa > Arthropoda > Insecta > Hymenoptera > Vespidae > Vespula > Vespula vulgaris. The sequence goes on along the minus strand of NC_066592.1, from coordinate 7,508,396 downwards.
TCGAGTTGGATAAAGATTCATGGTATCTGACCTTTGCAAAAACAGATTTCAATCGCTCGTCCCACTAATTCAATTCGTGGATAGCTAATCAAAAACGTAACTGTTTTTGTGCGGTAGATCATGTACTTTTACATGCAAAATGGTTTTTACACATCTTGTAGCAAGTTCCTTTTCGATGGACTCATACATGTCATAGTCACAGTTTTTAGATTTATAGACCTAGACCAAAGTGTATACTTAGACATTAATGTCTATAGAACTCACCAGGTCTAGAGTTTTTCACCTTATCTGTGAAAATTTTCCCTACTACGTAGATTTCCAGATAAGTGGAATAAATCATTAATCCTTTTTAAATTCATTTAATTCATTGAGTGAACTTCCAATATTTCGTCAATATGATAATACAATTATTTTGGCTTTACCTTCACTTCTGTTTGTCGATCCCGTTGTCCAATATGTTTTTCCTTTTTTTTTTCTTTTTTTTTTTCTATATCATTTCCAATCACTGTCTTTTCACATTCATTTCTTTGTTTAATATACACAATTAAAGAAAGAAAAAGATGTAAAAGTTCATCACGCATTGTGTTTTAAAAGCACTTATTCATTGCGTCTATCACTCAGGATGAATAAAGTACAACCTGTACTCTCCTCATTGTAAATTAATAGATTGTATAACCTTTCGATCAGCTTTTTGTGCACATAATAGGGGCCATATTTTACTAAAAACTTTGGAGATCGCACATTCATTTTGAATTTCCAGAATGTCTACCACGACAATCGTTGCCGTTTTGGCGAAGGACTTAGTCCAGAATCCTCATCTTCTTCATCAGAATCTTCTTCATAATCGACCAATCCCTATAAAGTTATTTGTTTATATATTATAAAACGTTCAGGTATATTTATATTTAAAATTTTGTTTGACTATCTTAGAACAGTCCAATCACCTTTCTAATTATAATTCCTGCCTTTTCTACGGTACCAATGGTAGAACTAGGAGTAATCTCAGGTGTAACTGGATTTTCATTCGTTGTTGATGTACTATTGTTGACCTGGGTTTGCTGAGGAGTGATATTATTATTTGCTGTATTATTATTTAATACAGATTGTTGTTGTTGTTGTTGCTGATGATTTTTCGACTCTGTAAGGGAAGGCCCAAGGGCAGAATTAGAAGATGAAGATTGTTTTTTAGCTGAAGCAGGTGGTACCAAATCTGCCGTGGCTGCAGGTACCACTGCTTCTCCTTCATCAAAATCTTCTTCCTCTCTAAACCACATTTCTTCTTCTTCATCCAACTGTCTCTGATCTCTTCGATATCGGCTATTTCTTAATATTGATGGAACACTATACAGGTAAGTAAACAGAAACATTGTTAAAATATTTTTAACACGTTAAGTGACGTAAAGGTCACCGGTGACCGGCACTCAATTTGCCAGTAGAGCCGTGGGGATCATCGGTGACCGACGATACCATAACAAAACAATAATAACGGTTTCATTCCAGCGTTGTGGGCAAATTATATAAAATTGGGCCGACATTCAAGTAAATTCACGTATAAGTAAATTCAACTGTAAGTCGGCACTAAGTAACAATCTATGATGTACAAGAATTTATGCCATGTTAGGAAGCAAGGAATATTTAATTCACAAGCAAGTTCTTGTAAAATAAAATATATTGCACCTTGAATACATGTACCTGTCGAGCGTTGTTCTATCACGGTCCTTTAATTTATCCTGATGTTGTTCATACCTCAGCTTTAGTGCTTTGAATGTTTGTACATAGTCAATAGCTTCCAATTCTTTCGAAAAATTTTCTACAACGTGTGAGCAAAGTGATTTGATATCTTCCTGTAATGTAAAAGACACATACATACATACGCGTATATACATCAAATATAAAATGACTGTAGGAAAATATTTTAAAAAGTAAAATTTAAAGTTTTTATAAAGTTATAACTTACCAATTTAATGAATTCAAACATTTCCAAGATAGCAGAATCTAATAAATTGTATCTACCGTTGTTCCTTACAAATGCATCAAATACAGGTGCAAATAAATTTCCTTTTATTATATACCTATTATAAAATTCATCTTTCAGAGCTATAATTTTTCTCATAAACCTTAAAGCGCATAGTACTAAGAATGTATGTGTTGACTTCATTAAAACCAATATTCTTCTAAGTAAATCCTTATTTAAAATGCAATTTTTAATGTGGTATGTATGATGTTCTACACAAAAGGATAATAACTCTAAAATCAATCCTAAAAGTTGCACTGTTCTATAATCTTCTCTTGCTGGTCTTTCCCCAATTGTATTAGCTAATAAAGGAGCTATCAGTGTTCCAATACTATTTTTATAGAAATAATTCAAGAAATCAGTCTTTTCTGATTTGTTGACTGAAGCCAACATATTTTCTGGATCAAGAAGCAGGCGTAACACACCAGCTAACTGTACTGCTCCACCCAATTCAGGATCGCTATCTCCAACGAGTTGAGCGACTATTACATTGACTAACATTTGGTCCTGTTCTGTATTATTTATTTGTTGTAATGTATAATCTCTAACGACGCTAGGAGAATATTCCACAATATACGTCAATATGTCAATGCTCGCAGTTTTTGTTTGCGGATCATTTATTGCCAATGTTATTTCCAAGGCAGGTAATATGCCCAATGCTGTTAAATTTTTATAGAATGATTCTTTACCTTGTGGTTGAAGATTCTGAGAAAAATTGCAAAATTCTTTTAAGAAAAGAACCATGTCACGTCTTTTACTGTCTGATGTCGATTCATCCGTAAACTGACGAAATAATTCAGTAAGAAATTTTTCATCATCTTGTATAAGAGTTACTATTTCAACTTTATTAAAAAATATAAAACTACTCAATGTACTAAGCATGTTGTCTTCAAATACACTAGGAGTTGGTAAAACAACATCTTGTATATATTGAACTCTATATGTTTGATGAATTTTAGCTAATAATTCAGCATTTGTAATTGGAATTGCTTGCTTAAATCTTGCTAATTGTCGAAGATATTCTCTATGTCTTTTTGGTTGAGGCAATGTTGGTTCATATTCAAGACATCCAACAACATCAAAAATTGTATCGTCGCTGAACATCACTTCAAATAGTGCATTCTTGTTAAGTAAGAAAATATTTTTAAAAATATCATAAAGATGATGTAAGCCTTCAATATTTTCTAAGTCCTCACAAGTGTGGAACAAATTTAAAAGTTTCTTGATATAACCTTCTGATTCTAATGCCACAGCGAGTTTTTCTTTTCTCATTGGAGAAGCTAAACAATTCCCTATTAATTCATTAATGTCTTCTAATCGACTTAATTCGCATGGAGGCAGTTCTATGGGCGGTGCAGCATCTGACATATCATCAAAGCGTTCATCTTCCGACTCTTCAACAATATCTTGAGTAATTTCTACTGATGGATCCTTTCCTTGAACTTGACATATTTTTTCCCAAATTTCATCACATCCAGCCTTTTCTTGAAAACTTAAGGCTAAGTCAAAATTATCACCCTCTGACCATACTATCAAAGTATCCTGTAATCATAGATATGTAAATATTTTAACTTTATTTCTTATAATAATAACATACTACGCATGCATATTTCAAAATAATTAATACATTCCTTAGAATTAGTTAGATTCATATCAATATTCATTCAATCAAATAATATAAACATGGTTATGTACAGTCTCATAATTGTACAGATATCAATAAAATAATACTTATTATTATAAATTTCATATACATACACGCTAAAAAATATAAATGCAAGAAGTATATTTCATAGTTATACAATGTAATGAATATATAATTACTTGCTGCTTCTGATATGCAGTATCCGGATGTATCTTACTTTCCAATAAAACAGTTCCATCACTTTCGGCTCTAACCAAAAGTGAAATTCCTTTTAATCTATCTACATAGGAAGAGGAAACATGACCTGTACCACGATCATCCCATTGTCTATCAGCATTAAGTGCATAAAGCTTTACTCTTCTGCGTGTATCCGTCATGTTGTCAAAAATATTTTACGCAGTTGTTTTTGTATTATCACCAACTACCTTGCATGCCTTAGAAGTTGAAAAAAGTCCTTGGCCTTTCTGTTCTTATAAAATTTCTATTAAATAAATTCACACACAAAAATCTATATCTACCAAACTTTTATTTGTTCTCTCATAATCCACTAAGATATAGCACAATGCTGTTGTATATGATGCCGTAGAATCAGAAGTCTTAACTTATTTGAAAAATGTCTTTCGGAGTAACCACTCATTCACCTAAACTCAATGCTCTCCTTGGGTGGTCTCCAAGAAACTACAATACTAATGCCAATGAGTAGAAAATACTCATATATCACCATGAGTGATGCACTTTGATTTATATTAATAATGAATAACAATCGTTAACGATTTTCAAAATTACGGATATCCTCTTGGTCTCTGCACAAATATATGGAATTGCTATTTCATGAAGATATTTATGATGGTTTAAAAACGGCCGCGCATTAGTCGAATTTTATTACGGATTATCACGAAGCGGTACCTTTATTCCGACATATACTCGGAACAATGAGATTGTTTACCGTTGCTGGATGTTTATAAGCTCTTCAGTTGCATAAGCTTGATACCTGCGCCAACAGTAAAGCTTTTGGGACGCGCGGGAAAAGTTAGTGAAGTACACGCTCTTCCGTGCACGTGTCACAGTCACGTAAAGCTAGAAAGTGTCAAGCGTGTCTCAGGTCGTTCATTTGAAATAAGTTCGTCGTCGTGGAAGGTCAGAAAGAAACGTTGTGCCAGGGAAGCCGAAGCCCTGTGTGCGCTCTTGCCGCCTGTATACGATTCCCGCGATGAGCAAAACCGATGTAGAAGAACTCGCTCGTCACTTACAACGCAAATATTTCCAATCACACGATTATCTTACACGAATTCTTTCAATGGTATAATTGCGGAGCATCGCCGTTCTTCCGTATTATTTGCGCGAGATCACTCTAAAATTGACATAGACATCGAACAGCCACAACACTACATTCCGCCATGTTAGATCACAACAACGCGCCACGGGGTTCACCGTGTATATCCCAAGGACTCTGGCGCATAATACAATTTTACTTTCTGTATTATTTTTCGTTCAATCAAGATACTTCTTGTTTTTCAATGAACTATGAATTTATGCATTGTACGCTTTTTCTTATTTTTTGCGATAGATATAAAGAAATTATTATTTTTAAAAAATCAAAATTTCATTTCATCGAAGACACATGAAATTATAAATGTTTCAATACACTATTAATTTCATTGAATAATCAGTAGAAAGGGTTGAAACTACTATTCTCTGTCCAAATGTCAATTTTTTTTCAAAAGATATCCTTCATTTCACATGCTCGTTTAATACATATTATTCGTTTTATATAATCAGCACATGATACTTCAGATGAGTTTTAAAACAATATACTAACCATTATGTCTTGTTAGATCGCGATAAATATTTATGACGTATTTACGTAAACATTAATGTCGTAATAACTATAATATTGTTAAAAGAAGGCATTCGTATATATGTTTAATGAAACGTCCAAGTATGTGAATAATTACATATACACGGTTACAATTAATTGTAACAATGTACTGTTTATATTATCTACGAAAATATGCGTGTGTGTGTGCGTGTGTGTGTATTTTCGAAAAAGAAAATTAACTTCGTAAATAATTTTTTCCGCGAATAAATCAATAATGCTGATATTTAAACTGATTGATTTGCTTGTTATATCTGCTTTATTATTACATTATATTTGTAATACTAAATGTACAAATTAATAGATTTAATAGTTTAGTACTTCATATATATGCGTGTATATACATTGTATGTATTATTACCAAATGAAAATTATAATTAAAATATTTTCTTCGTTTGTTAAAAACGAACAGATCTATTATTTTGATGTTCATATATAGAAATAAATGTTGCATCTTTGGATGTATAAGAATAGGTTATAATCGTTATCCAACGTAGCATATTGTCGGATCAATAAAGTTCAATGTACAGCACCTATGGGCTTTTGCGTAATCCTTTCTGAAATTCTCATTAATAATTATGAACATCGTTTAATATTGTGCAATAGTATATTAAATATACTCTTGAAGTGAAAATATTTCTTATTATCGCAATATTCAGATTATGTTCACCATAATTACAAATCATGTATGCACACGTGTCATGCAAAGGTTATAACAATTTCTATTAAAATTGTAATTTCCATTATATATATATACACAATACTTTATTTTGTTCATTTATACTAAATAATTATATATTGTAAAGGGAAATCTATAACATAATTAATTTATTACATATATTGATTATTATTTATTGTTAATTTGTAGTCACTATGGTAACATACAGTAATGTTTTTATGTTCATGATAATTGGAAAAAATATAAACAAATATACATAATCCATTATACAATTTGTGTAATTATAATGCCTCGTTGCACAAATATTTAATCTGTGTCAAACTTCATAGAGAAATAATGTATCCTGATAATACCTAAAGCATTGTGCAGGCCTACATATTACATAGGCAGATGTCAATATTTATAGTAGTTTCAACTTTTACATATATTTACATCTATGAATTATAAATTGTTAAAATAGTTGGATTAATAGGAAAAAGTATATCTCTGAATAATATGTTAGGTTTATAATAAGAATTTAATAGATACAGTGGGAATAAAACAATACCTTAATAGTTCAATCAGTTTTGTCCAATTTTACTATCAATGTATATTAAAGAAAACCACATAAGATATTAGAAATCTGTTGCAGTGATCACATCTGTACATTTTCATTTTATGTATGTATAGTATAAATATATAATCATAATAACAGAAAATGATATCACATATAAAAAATGTTTATTTCAGGACAAAATTAAATGATCACTGCCTATAATATATATTAATATCCAAGAACACATTGACAGGTTTTAATTGTACATTGTTCTTCCAAGGAATCGCAAAATTGTAAATTTTTTTCTGTATTTATGTACCCACTCTTAATAATTTATTTCATAGTTGCAGTCTATATTCAAACAGATATCCTTCAATCATTGATCATATCTGTAATTGAGAACAGGCATTAATCAAAAACTAATTTGTTACATAGTTTAAAAACTACTTATTCTGTTGTGTTCTGAGCTGAAAATTTCTGTAGCCTACGTCTCCTTAACATTTCTTGCTCATTCGTGGGTTCTGTTTCAGCTCTCGATGATGTTTCTGAAGCTATTTCAATATTTCTTGTGCATGATTGACTAACTGTATTATCATTAACTGTGTCTGGAACAGAAATATTTGCATCTATTACAGTGTAAGAACTCCCACCTTCATTTGTACTAGCTAGCCATGTATTTTCTTGGTTTGTAGCCATATTTGGAGCATTTATATTTTGTTCTGTTGTAGTAGAAGGGATGCTGTAACATAAAATAAATTGATAATTATTGATCTCTATTTTATAAATGATAATAGAAAAAAAATTACTAATATAATATTTATTCTATTTTTGGAATAACAGTTAGTTTGTATTTATACTGACTTAACAGTAGCAGCTGCTGCTTGATATTGGTTCATCATAGCATTAGCAGCATCTAACAACAGTTGTACTTTCTGTAATGTTCGTATTCTTGCTTCTACCGCTTGTCGTAAATTACCCTCCATTGCTCTGAGTTCATCTTCAGTAAGTTCTGTTAAATTAGGTGGAGGTGTAGGAATAGGTGGCAATGGTACCATAGAAGAAAATGGTGGAGCAAAAATCGGTACACTTCCAGTTGGTAAATTCTGGAATGGTGTCAAAGGAACATTTACAGCATTATTTTGACCTTGTTGTTGTGGCATCATATTTGGAGCTTGTAATCCAGCCCAAAAACCTGGCAATTGGAAGCCCTGGCCTATATAACATCATGAATATTATTAAAATTTTACTTTAATTCATGATGTATAATATCATGAATATTAATCTTAAATTAAAAATAAATTATCATTATATACCTTGTGGATTTAATCCTGCTGCTGGAGGAGGTTGGGGAGCTTGTTGACCTTGTTGTGGATTTTGTTGTCTTGTCTCTGTATTATTTGTAGTTGGTCTCAAAATATTTAAACGACATGTTGGACAAGTTTGTTGACGTTGAAACCAAGAACGAAGGCATGCAGTATGAAAAATATGATTACATGGCAATTTTTTGCTTGCTGCTACCATTTCTTCTCTGCAAAAAACTTTCTTATATATATTTATAACAAAATATATTATTAAAGAATGCTGAAATTATTATGTAATATTAACTTACCGACAAATTATGCATACATTATCAGCAGCTGCTAATTCTTCAGGCGTTGCATCCGGATAAAGAGTATTCATATTTCTAATAGCCCTGCGTGACATTACAATGTCATGGAATGCCTTTTTAAAATCACGCATTGTATAATACATAGGACGAAGTGCAAATAAAGGTAAAGTAAACAGTTTTATCATTAAAGTTACGAAAGCAACATATAAAGTGACCTAAAAATAATTGGATTATATAGTATTATATATAATAAAAATAATATGAAGGTACATATTTTACTATACCTTTAATAAACCAATAACCAATTCTGTATATAATAAAAATACTGGCTTATTGTCCCATGGATTTTCACTTTGCAAATCTATTGTGTGCAATGCATATTTTAGAATAATATTTGTTACACAAGTCAATAAAATTGCATATTCAAATCCAAATACAAGTTGTACTGAAGGACCTTTCGTAGCAGTTGTATAATATGCATAATGAATCATTGTTAAATTAATGGAAAATAGAAGTCCTAATAAAGTCACAACTCTAAGATGAAACAGCCATGTTATCACTGGACTTCTTTCCATCTATAAAATTAATAACAAACTATTAAATTTTTTTATATGCAAAATATATATTATTTTATAAATGTTTAAATATTATTAATTATCTGAATAAAGTTTTATATCCTTAATTGTACGTTCACAGAAATAATTTATATTAAGAAATATAAAAAAGATAAAACGCTTACGTAATCAACACGATCTTCGGCTAACCAGTGAAATGATTTAAGAAATAATAAAAGTGTAAATAATGCTATAAATTTTGGGCTGAAATCGTCCCTAAACACTGTAAAAGCTAAACACGTCTCAGTTACTGCATACCATACTTTCTCTACCAAATGCTAGAAATAATGATCAATCCGTTAATCCCATACTGTATAAAAGTGATAAAAAATATAAGTTATATTCCATATTCACCTCGAGTTCAGCAGCACGTAAAGTACCAAAAAATAACTTCCTAAGGAATGCATTTACCATGAAAACGAGTATCAATGTTTGAGCGTAAATTACCTAAATAAATATTATTACAAAACAATAAGAATACATAATTATTAATAAAATTATGAAAACTGTTGAAAAGATTTATGATAACTTACAGTCATGCTCGGGTTTGATTTGGTTATGTGGACTACCGTCGGATAAAATTGTTTTCTTTGATAATAAGCATTGCCAATTACGGCGCACGTTAATGCAGCACTTATTAACATTATCCCAGCTTCTCTCATTTTTATAACCGTAATATTTTTCAGCCCGAGGGCTACGTTTTTACCAAAAAAAAAAAAACAGATACAATGACACTTAAGCACTAAAAATTTACGTTTCAACCAGTTTCAACAGCTGTATCTATCAAGGCGCTGTTATCAAAACGGTGTTACTGACAACTATCCAATATTACGTTTACACGCAACAAGATTCTACCAAACCTTATAACGAAATACGATTTTTCTATAATAATATACATAATATTTTATTTATAAATAATAATTCTTTTTAACATAAACAAATTATAGATTTATTAACGTGCACTCGTATACAATTATATATTACAAATATTAATTATAGAATATGTAAATATAGTATTGAAAAGAAACAATATATTTTTAAACGTTTTCGAACTGATAGTACATTAAGTCTGTCATCACATTGTATTGGTTTTATTAACGGTTTGCGCCAACGATGAGTATAGGCGTGATTCATGATCGATTTTAATGAACAAGGTTTCATTTTAAAGATGAAAATTCAAGTGAAGACATGGCTTTTTCGAATTTTTGAGAAAGCTTTATTTTCTTCGAAAAGAACATAATGTTTTTTCAAGAATAGTTTATGTATAAAGATAAAGTTTTTTCCAAAATTCGAAAAAGTCATGTTCTTGATTAAACCTTCGTCTTTAAAATGAGACCTCGTTCATCAGAATCAGTCAAGAATTACGCTTTCATTCACTGTGATGTAAACGCGCTGTTTTCGACATTGTTCGTGAAAAAAACGTTCCGTATAGTGGCGCCCCTTGAACTTTGCGACAAAAAAAAGAAGCTCGTATTCCCATTTCTAATTACATATAAATGCTTGACCGATACGCATTTGTTTCTCTGTGAAGTATACAATGCAATGTCTGTTTGTTTGTTTACGTAACCGAGGCTCATATTTTCTTGATCCATTCCAAATTCAAAAAAACACTTTTCGCAATGTTCACACGGAGAAAGTACTGTAATTCATTCGGGTATTTTCATGAATTTTAGATAGATGATTCTATAGTAAAAATAAGGAAATACGTGTTCACTCATTCGTGCCAATAGGTTTGTTTTTGAGATATTGTTAAATTTTAGAAAACTGTGTAGTTCTTTATATACTTTATATACCTAAGAGTAATCTAAGAATTTCAACAAAAACGTTCAGAATAATTTAACGCAAGCATTTAGATTTCTATATCATTTTTATAAAAACCAAAACACAAATTCGTTTCCACACTATCCATGAGCTCCTTAAATTTTCAAGTTTAAATCGTTGAAGACAAATGCTATAAACAAAATAAGCTAGTTATATTTCGAAAAGTAAACATGTGTTTTCTTTTTCTATACAAGTAAGCTCGAATAATCAATACTTTTCATTAGTATACAAATTTTATTGTCGTTGTCGTTATCGGTTAATGATGTAAACAATAACGAAGAGGAAGAAAGGTTTCAGTAACTTTGATAGGTAACAAACAATCAGTCTAACGTTAAATCTCAAGTAGGAAACATCGCAGCTCTCCTATTTCGCAGATTGGAATAAATAATTCCTTCGATTATTCAACATTCATTTAAGATATGTATAATATTATAGTGAACTATATTAGTTATTAATAGTTATATAACAATTTATAATTATAAAATCAGTATATTTGCTTAAACACTATATAGCTCATAATAAACGTTAAATATAAAATAATTAATGTAACCTAATATTCCGACATAATTAAATTTTGAACTTGCAGTCGTTGACTTCATCTAATATCAACGAAAACAAACTTCTTATTGACTTGGATAGTTATCGAATTAATTTTCTTTCGCCTTCCGACGAGTAACATCGAAATCTTCTCTTTTCATAAGGCTAACCTTAAGAAATGTTTATTCGATAATTTTATAATAATTTAAACAATGTATAATGTACACGGAGCATACAAAAATTTTTGTTACACTAACTCGATTATTGAATTACGCATCAAAGAAATATAACCTACACAATTTATACACCGATATAATAGGCGTACAATGGGGACAGTACTTTTGCGTTTGTAGTTCATATTTTGCCCACGCTTGTCGCTGTAGTCGCATATGCTACGAATTAAAAGTGATGAACAGTTATAGATATAAAAGACAAACGGCGCAATGTGATTGGTCATTTACGGTTTACGTGTACATTATTGTATCACGTGAATTATTTTCATCAAGTATAAGATGTTTTTATGAAAGTACAATTTATGTAAAGTTTATAATTTATAGTTGACATCCATTTTCACAGATTTTCTTTTATATTATATCAATTTATTAACACTTTTCAGAAAATTGATATACAAAATAGTAAATGCAGTATAAAAGTACAGTATTATACAAAACTATGTTAATAAATAAAATAAGACTAAATATTTCCTTAAAGAACAAATTATTTAGACTTACATCTATGGTTTATATTTATGCATACAATTACAAAAAATAAATTTTTATATGTATAATAGACTGTGTGACATCTATTTTGAACTTGGTTAGTAATACCTTCACGATATAGCAATTGTAGATGACTAGCTTTTAGAAATTTTCAAAATCCAAGATTTTAAAATAATTCTAAATACAAAGCTTTCTGGATGTAATCTTACACACATATATGGCCACATATTGGAAGCATTCATTATTATAGTTTTCTATCGAAAACTTAGTACTTAATGTTCATTCATTAAATTTTTAGGTTTTGAAATACGCTTCGGACTTTGATATTTTGATACTTCTAAATGTGCAATAGCTTTCAAAGGTGTTCTACGTGTATCTATTGGAGGACGTCTCACAAGAGATTTAGAACTTTTAGGCGTTTTAATAGCTAATGGTCTTTTGATACGTGGAGTTTTACATATTCCATTTTCAGACTTATAAATATTCACATTTGATTCCTCATCTACTTTGTTTGTAGATGTGTTTTTCAATATCGAAGGACTTCTTATCACTATATTTTCTTTTTGAGGACTACACTTTTTTTCTCTATTGTTTTGATCATTTGAATAGTACGATTTCTGCATTGGTGATTTATTACCTTTTTCTAATAAATTTTGATTATATTTTTCAGAATGTCGTCTATTATAATGTTTTTCAAAGTCTTCTTCATTTATTTCTAATGATATATCCATTGAATTATTCTTATTTCTTAAAGAAATTTTTGATGATTGAAATTGAGTCAAATCTCTATTTCTTGAATGTCTTTCAAGTCTTTTGTGCATTGAAATATTACGTTTAGTTTCCAAATCACAACATGACTTTTCTATATTCATGTTATTTATTTTTTCACTTTTAGATTCTTTTGCCAATTCTTTTTTGTTTGTATTTACTACATAACCTTTTTGATTTTGACCATTATCAAACGTACACGTAGATACCTTTATTGTATTTTCATCAAATAGTTTTGCTTTAGCTAACACCATGCCAGCATTTTGAGTTCTAAGTTTAGCAACAGATGCTCGACCCGTTTGAGGAACTGGCGTACGTATCTGAACAGTAGATTTGAAATAATCACCTGCATCCTTCCAAGAAATCGATGTTTCTTTCCAATTTTGAGGTATGTTGTTTTGTCTATCTTGATAATCATTATTTAAAAAGACATTTTGTTGGCTATTGGTTTTTTTCAATTCTTTGACTTTTCGATTAAAGTAAAATGAATTGTTTATAAACTCATTGCCATGAAAAGACGATGCTCTACGAACGGAGAACTTTAAAGGACTTTGTTTTGGTGTATGCATATTAATGTCTTTAATAATTGATTCATCATCAGTTAGTGAATCTCTTGTATGTTCTGTTGTATGAGAAATTAGGGCATTTAACTGTTTTTGTAATAATTCCAATCTTGTATTTGTCTCTGAAGTGCATAATGAATCATTTCTCAAACTTGATACTTGTTTTGTTAGCTTGACAGCTATATCTGGATCTTCATTTGCAAGACAAACTAACTCTTGTTCATTAGATTGATTTCTATATTTATGTTGCCACTCTTGAGATGCATGCCATGAATCGGTACGATTAATACATTTACTACAAATGAAAAAGTTATGATTAATGTTTTCTATTAATTATTTGATATACTTTGCCATTTATATACATATGTGTATACGTATATATATATATATATATATATATATTGTATATATGCTATAATTACCTTTTAATTTTTTCTTGCGATCGTCTTCGTAAACTTCCTATTTTTCGAGCACTTGGGGATCTTATTACTTTACGTTCACTCGATCTTCTGATTTTTAGCTCTTTACCAAGTTTTCTTGCTAAATGATCGGCTGTCACAATATTTTTTATACCTGCTTCTTCCAACGTTTTTTCATACTCTGTTTGTACTTTATTTACAGAATTTTCTACCAAACTTTCATTTCTTACATCATCAATATATCCAAATTCTTGCGATATACGAGATTCGATAGCAGAAACTCTATTTTTTATTTCTTCATATTCACTCTTTGGTATCCTTACATATTCTTCACATTCATCTTTTGTTACTGCTGTTTCTATAGATGTCTCTGAATGTTTATTCGTATGTTTTAATTTCTCTGAACTCTTATTAAATTTAAGATGCCAGTGATTATCAGTATTATTGTCTTCCTTTTTTAATGATACTTGTTCATTATTATAATCTGATAAATTGATATCAGCATCAACAAATACATCACTATAATTGTTACGATTATTAGAATTCGAAGTTTCTGTTTCTTTTAATATTGACTTTTTTAGATGCAATGAACCATCACTATTTGTTCTGCGCTGTTCAAATGATATAGGAGAATTATGTGCCAAACTCCACCGTCTATCAGCATATGGATTAAATGTAAGTATACTTGAACTTGAATCTACCTTCTGAAATATCAAGGAGAGTATGTAAATCTAAATATGTGAAAGATACAAATTAAATAAAATGATTAAATTATAGCATAATAAAAATATTATTAAGTATTATTTATTAATTTATACTTACTTGTTTATTTTTTGATACAAAACGATCTATACTCAAACCAGTTTTTTTAGATTTTTCTATTTTGTCACTAATCCTCCTAAAATATGAGATTGTAGACTATAGTACACTTATTTATAAGTAAAAATTCTCTGAATATTTTTTTTCATACATACTTTTTTTTAGTACTTTGTGGATCTAGCCATTCAATGACTTTCCTTTTCTTTGTAGATTTAGTGGATGATGTACATGTCATATTTGAGTTTGTAACAGAATCTTGATTCTCGTTTATTTCTGCATTTATAGGTGAATTACTTTTTCCAACTATCTTCTTTAAACCATGGAGCATTCCTATACAAAATGTAATATGAAATTACATTAGATAATATAAATTACATAAACAATATTTATTTCTACTATGTACAATTCAATCCATAGTCATGTTAGCAAAGATTCAAATTAAGATATTGTTAGTATCTTTACACATGTATTTACAAGATCAATCTAGTAAAGCTCTTTATTATAATGTATGAGGGTTAGTATTGTTAATTGTTGAAAGATAAATAAAAAATTAGTCTTCTATATAGAGTATGTGAATAGATATGTTAGGTTTATATAGACATACTTAGATTCAGGTTAGAGGCACTTAGATGTGGCTTACGCGTAAGACTTCCACTGCGATATTTCTTTTTCTTCAATTTTCCATGTAGTTGTGAATCTGATAGATCCAATTCGTTATCAATGCTACCAATTACTTCAGATAAAATAAGATGTGTTATATGCTCTGGTAAAACGCCAATATTTTCAGCATTTTCTATTAAAATCTAGAAAAAAGATCAATATTTCAGCATGTATTTATTTTTTTTTATAATTTCAATCCAGAACTTTAAAAAACTTAATATATTACCTTCACAATAATTAAATGCAATTCAAGTCTGCTTTGAACTGCCATCATAGTAACTTCTCTTAAAGGCATAATATTAGGACCAATAACTTTCGCTAAATTATCAATACTCATTTTGTTTTGTTTCTCATAAAGAGATACCTTTTTTAAAAATTCCATTATGAATGCTAAAGTATTTAAATGATAAGGTGGTAACAATACACAAGCTAATAACAATGCTTGAACACGGTGGTTTTTTAACATTGCACAGTGTAAAAATAAATCATGATATGTATATGGAATTAGTGGCTCTGGAAGATCCCTGAAGAACGTTTTTAAACAATTAGCAACATCAATCGCATGGTTTTTTTCTCCTAATAAAGAACCTTTATCCAAATATGCCATTAATTCTTTCTGTCTCATATGAGATCCAGCTTTTCTGAATAAACCTTCTTGAGTTATATGTTTTTCAAGAAATGCAGATGCCTGACTGACGAATACAGGCACATGAACTATGCCACCTGATGATAGATTAACAACATCTAATGGTTGATATGATAAAGGTGTTCTGAAGACTTTCTTTGAAATATTTTTACTTCTTTCAAATTTATCTGTTTTAATCGCATTCTTTTTAAAGCGATATTTTATCCCGATGTTTCTGAGATCGTTAATAACGATTTCATACACTTTTTCTTTATGTAGAACATCATAAATCAACATATTTGATGTTGGAATTATTTTACTATTCTGCACAAAAGTACAATATAAAGTTTTCACACATAAATATAAAAATATATTTCAATTTTACATTGTATTACACTTTGTACGAATCAGTACTGATAAACAGTTTTCGATATAATTCAAAATGAATATAGTCGCAGAATTAACAATGATAATTATTTTTGTTACTCATCAGAAAATATATCGAAAAAAATATTTGTATTTGATATATAATTCCAATATATTAATTATTACTCTCAATATGTAATTATAATTTTTTTAATACTTGAAGAAATAAAAAACAATCGTTTTAATTCTAACTATTACAGTTGAGTGAAGTTGTCGTTTATCGAATATACTTATGACGTAGGTCATGTGTACGTATGACTAACACTGCCATCTATATCGCCGCGGGAGAAACTTCCATTACGTATTTGTCATAATCTCATATTTTTATGGTAATAGAATATATTTTTTAATTTAAAAATAGTATTAAAGGAATATTAAACTCCCCCGCCTTCCTCTCCTCTCTCTCTTTTTCTCTCTTCATTGTAATCTATCGTTGAAGAGTTGTAAAATAATCAGTGGACATCTTACTATTTTATAATCTTGTCTGTAGTTTAATAGTTCGTTTACAATTTGTTTTTTTTTGTAACAATGAACTACCGATATTCAATTTTATGCTTTCAAACTTTCTTCGTAAACAAATTTGTTAATACAAATCCTTTAAAAATCTTATATAAAGTGCAATTTGTTAAAACATTTCATAGGAGCATTCATTTCACCACTAATTTATCGTACGGTAATTAAATAATTTTCTTTTAATAATTTGCTTTACAAAAGAGAACGTTTATTGTCACGGAAAATGCATTTGCCAGACGTTAATTTCAATAGTTTCATGCGCAAGACAAGCTGCAAATCGATACTTATACATTGAACTACATATATATGTAATACTCTGCATATACTGCTTGCAATCTATATGTGAGAAAAGAGGGACAGGTCTAACTTTAGCAACAGTCTTTACCGAAATATCAGTAGTACTTAGAAAACTAATTGCGTGTTTGCTTAATATTAATATCATCAAAAATTATTTATTGAAAACAGTATATTCTGTAGAAAATTAAAGCATAACATATCTTCCTATGAATTGTATAACGTAACTAAACATTATTTCCAGATCTCAACTGTAGAAGACCAAATATGCATTCTGTAAAATTATCATCTGGTCATGATATGCCTACTGTAGGTTTAGGAACATGGCAGGTGATGAAATAAGAACTTTTTATATAAACAAAATTTTTAATAATTAATATAATAGAAAAAATGTATTATAATCATTTATTTACAAACTAAATATATCTTCTCTTTTATTACATTTACAAGGCTAAACCTGAAGAAATTGAAGCTGCTGTTGGGACTGCTTTAGAATGTGGTTACAGACATATTGATACTGCATTTAATTACAATAACGAAGAAGCAATTGGAAAAAGTTTAAATAATTGGTTTAATAAAGGTGGTAAACGTGAAGAACTTTTTATTACGTCAAAGGTAATTGAATTGTATATAAAAAGAATAAGATTTTTATATTTTTTAATAATTTTATTAGAAAATATATTATCTTTTTTATAGTTACCCCATTATGGTAATCGACCATCAGACGTTGAAAAATTTCTTAAATTATCATTAGAACGTCTTGGCTTAGATTATTTGGATATGTATTTGATCCACATGCCATTTGCCTTTATATTAGATAAAAATGTATATGCTCCTGCAACTTTAGAAGACGGTAGTTACATACTTGATTTAGATACGGATCCAGTTTCTGTATGGAAGGTATAACATGCAATTGATATTACAGATACAGGTCCTTCTCCCTTCATTTGCTTATAATAATATTATAATTAATTTACATTTTTAGGAAATGGAAAAACAAGTAGCAAAAGGACTTGTTAAATCTATAGGTTTAAGTAATTTTAATGAAGCACAAATATTAGAAGTATATAAAAATGCACAAATAAAACCAACCAACTTGCAGGTATACATGTTGTTGATATCATGAACTTATTATATAATTTTATGATCAAAAAGAATAGTCAATGTAAATATCTTTTTTTAATAGGTTGAATTGCATGCATATCTACAACAGAAACCAATAAGAGAATTTTGTCAAAAGCACAATATACATGTAACAGCTTACAGCCCATTAGCATCACCTGGAGCTAAATTCCATTTTCAAACAAAATATAATTATAGTACAGAAAACTTTCCTGATCTTCTTGGACATCCTGTTGTACTTGAAATGGCTAATAAATATAAAAAAACAACAGCACAAGTGTTGTTACGACATTTGGTACAACAAGGAATTATTGTTATTCCAAAAAGTTCTTCACAAGATAGAATTAAATCCAATATCAATATTTTTGATTTCGTTTTAACAGAAGAAGATATAAATACTTTAAATGCTTTAGACAAAGGTACAGATGGCCGAATATTCAATTTCCTATTTTTCAAAGGGTAAGTAATAAATCGTAACTTTAATAATTCTTCAATGTTTCATTATTTGAAATAATTTGTGCACAATAAATTTGTTTTTTTTTTTTTCCATATATTTTCATTCTTATTTTTATTTTAGGGTTGAAAAGCACCCACTTTATCCATTTAAAACTGAGTTGACATCATGAGCAAAGGATTTGCTCTTGTTATATAATTTAAAAATATAGAATTATATAAAAAAAAATAAAAGAGTAAATTGTATGGAGTATTGAACAAAATGCACAAAATTAATTATACAATGAAAGCTTTTTTTTTTATATTTTAATATAACCTGTATAACATTTTTCGTTGCATTCGATGCTGAAGCTCTCCACGACGAATCATCGTGTGTATAACTTTGTAAATAGCACGTTCTGGATATTTTTGTTTAAGAAAGTCATTAACAATGTTTTGTTCTGAGACTTGATTTCCAATAGGGAATCTACTTTTTAATTGTTTTTCAAGGCGAGACAATATCTCATGATCTTCTTCTGAAGTGAATCCTTCTGCACCTGTACAACATAATGTATTAATATTATGGATACGTATATTATAAAAATAATTTTCTGACTTTTAATTAATAATTAATAGATATTTGTTACACAAACACATCTTACCAGCTAATGAACCAGACATAGCGGCATCTAATGTAGAAACTTGAAATAATCTTAGAGCTTCATTAACATGAATTTCAGTAGCAAAAGGTAGAAGTTGCATTTTTGCTAAAGCTTCAGAAATTCTTATAACAGCTTCTAATTGACGGACAGTAATTGGTATGGATAATCGTTTTTCACTTCCTTTTTCATGCTCTCTTGTACTAGCACGCATTCTTACATAATGATTCTTTAGTTTTTCACCTGCTTCTTTATTAAGTCTTGGACCAGATTTTCTGTAGAAAACACATAATTACATTAATCATATAATGTGTTCATGTTGTTTGTAATATAAAAAAAGTAGTAAAAAAATAATCTTACAATCTACAATAATGTATGTATCTTTTGAGTACATGTAATGGAAGTTCTCCTTCTATCAATTGCTCAGTTAATTGACCAGCATTAGTATGTATATTTAAAACGTGCTTAGCTAATGTAATATCTCTGTTCTCTTCATGTTCATCTTTAACAATGAATATCATATCAAAACGAGAAAGAATAGTTGGCATAAAATCTATATTTTCTTCGCCTTTTATATCATCCCATCGGCCAAAAATAGAATTTGCAGCTGCTAATACAGAACATCTTGTATTTAAAGTCGTTGTTATGCCTGCTTTTGCAATCGATATGGTTTGTTGTTCCATAGCTTCATGAATTGCGACTCGATCATCTTCTTTCATTTTGTCAAATTCGTCTATGCAAACAACACCACCATCCGCCAATACCATAGCACCACCTTCCATTATAAAGTTCCTCTACAAATGATCAAAGTATTAAACAAAAAAAAAGGAGGTGTATTAGTCGTATATTATTGGTACTAACTGTAATAGAATCTCTAGATACGGATGCAGTAAGACCAGCAGCTGAGCTTCCTTTACCAGATGTATATACACCAATTGGTGCAACTGTCTCTACAAATTTTAATAATTGTGATTTAGCAGTACCTGGATCACCTAACATTAAAATATTAATGTCTCCTCTTCGACATAAACCATCAGGCATTCTTTTTCTTGAACCACCAAATAATAAACATGCAATTGCTTTCTTAATGTCCATTGCACCAAAAATACTGGGTGCAATACTTTTTGCAATTCTTTCATACAAATTTGAATCAGCTGCTAAACGTCTGAATAAATCTTCCTCCTCCGACGTAATGCATGATTGTACACCTAAAAGTGATATATTAATATAATTTGGTAAGAAAAAAGTTTTAAACTAAGATTAAGATTTTTATAATAATAACATATTTTACCACTTCCTGTGTTTTCTCCATCAACAAAAATACCCACAACTCTTATATAAGGTGCTCGCACACCAATTAAAGCTTTATCTCTTCTGTTTCCTCTTTCACCTGTTTTGGAAACTTTTTTAATGGAATATATACCGAGAATAAGAACTCTATTTCCAGGTACAACTCTATCACATAAATAACGATCACAATATAACTGTAGATGTCTTGGCATTTCACCCTGTGGAATGTGTTCTGGTAATTCTTGTAATTTTAAAACTTGGAAATCAACACATTTGCATTTATCTGGCATTATAAAAAATGGGTCCAATGGACATTTTGGTCTACCAGCTTGTTCTCTAAAAGATAATATTCATGTTATTTGAGATTATATTCCATCAATATAGGAATGAAAATAGGAGAGATAATATTTTGTATTGAAGAATACATACGTAGTACATTTTCTTGGCAGAGCATATCCTTCTAATCCTGGTTTAATGGCAATGTTAGTTTGCACAACTCTACATGAACGACATTGTATTGCAATTTTTGTTGCTTTAGATCTAATTCCAGAAGCAGAAACAACAATACCAGGAATTTTTATAAGTTTTGATACAATATCTGGCTATGAAGATATAAAATATTTTATATAAGAAACATCAAGAAAATATATTTACTTTTTTATGTTAAAAATAATAAAAAATAATAGTCACTATTTTGCAGATTATTCTATAGATAACTAATTACCTTCATGCCTCTTAAAGAACTTGGATTTGCATCAGACGATAAAAGTATTTGTATTTCCTCAACTTTTTCTTCTCCCTCAGGACGAGGAGCTGTAAGCTCATCAGCAACATCTTGTGCAGCTTCTTCAAGGATTGATAGATATTCCGTTGGAAGTTTATGAACTTTTTCAGCAAGAGATTCATCAAAAGCTGCCAAATCTTCTAAATTGATCTCAAGGTAGTATTGACCAAGATTATAATTTCTTTTGAGAGTATCTCTGATATAAAATTAAAAAATAATAGATACACATCGATTTGATATTTCATAAATTATTAAAAATGAAAGTAATTATTCATAAAATAATCATATAAATTATGTACCGGTATTTGTAATTAAAATTGCCTTCATGAAATTGTCTGATAAATTCTTTGAATTTCTTTTTAGAAGCTTGTAAATTACCTTGAGATTCAGAAGCTTCATTTACAGAAAAATTATCTGAAAAAAATATACCTGGATTGTCAAAACCTTCCATATTAAATACTTAATACCGTTTATGGTTAAAACTAAATTATTACAGCCATTTGCTGCAATAAATTTGGCGGGAAAGAGTCGTATTATTTTCCAAACCGCCCTATAGCATTATATTAGAAAATTTATATAGAGGTCGCTTCTCAAGTATTATTTATTTTAAAGTAGTATTTCATTGGTCGGATTTCACAATTTTAATTTTATCCCGTAAGGCTAGGTGGCGCAGTGATAAATCGAGGTGATATTATTATTTCTACTAATATATCGTGATCCATTACAAGAATTGCGTTGTTTCTTTATAGATCTTCGAAAGTAAGTGAAATATAAACATGATAAATGTACAAATTTGTACTGGAAGATCTTCAGAACAAATATTTGTTAGTGATGAATCGTTCTCAGTCGGCAAAATATGGGAGCAATTTGAAGAAATAATTGTAAGTAAAAAATATAAAATCTAACCTTGTAATTGAGTATATCGTCATTCTTGAAATTTTTGTCCCAGAGATAACTTATAAGTAAATTATTATTATTAATTTATGTATAATGCTTTACTTTTATAAAGGGTCTACCAAGAAAAAATTTTTATATAGTTCATAATGGCCGAATTATTAATGAAAGTGATATATTCTTGGATGGCTGTGCGACTATTATTCCAAAATTATTGGGTGGAAAAGGTGGTTTTGGTTCCATGTTACGGGCCATAGGTGCTCAAATTGAAAAAACTACAAATCGCGAGGCTTGTAGAGATTTAAGTGGGCGTAGATTAAGAGATATAAATGAAGAGAAAAGACTTAAAGCTTGGATTGAAAAGCAAGCAAAACGTAAAGAAGAAGCAGCAGAACGTAAAAAGAAAAAGTTAGAGAGGCTTTGTGCAGAACCAAAGCATGAATTTAAAGATCAAAATTATGAAAAAGAGAGATCAATTTTGACAGAAAAAATTGGAGATGCAGTAGAAGAAGGTTTTAAAGTTGCTATTGCTGGAGGTTCAAGTATTAAAAGAAAATGTGAAGAAGAAGTTAAAAGTAATAAGAAGAAAACAATATTAGATTTAGATATTGATTCTGATGAGCTTGATACTTCAGATGATAGTGATACAGAAGATAGTGAACCAGCAAAATCTAATAAATTTGAGCAACAAATATCTAATGATAGTGGACGTTCCAGTGATGAAACTGAAAGAGATAATGATAAACTAAATGAAACAAAGGTTGTAGATTCAATTACTTCTGAAAATATGAATGCATGTACTGACATTTCAATTGAAAGTAATGAAGAAAAAATAGTAGATTCTAAAAGTGAAAAAGTAGATAAAAAGAATGAAGTTGCTAATGAAGTTACTAATGACATTTCAGTTGAAAGTAGTGAAGAAAAAGTGGTAGATTCTAACAATGAAAAAGTAGATAAAAAGAATGAAGTTTTAATAATAAATAATAATCTGATAGAGAATGTTGAAAAAAATGAAGTTGTAACTTCCATGGACATTACAGAAGTAGAATCTAAATTCTAAAAATTTACTGAAATAGTAGAATAAATAAAATTTTGCTTTCTCTTATTTATTTATTGATAGTTTATATTATATTTTTATAGTAATTAATTCAATCCATTATTTTATATATTAGAAATTTGTGGTTTATAAGTATTTTACTTAATTATCATATAATTTGAAATAATTATTTTTTATAATACTAATAAGTAAATAAATATATATATATACATACATACATACATACATATATATATACATACATATATACATACATACATATATACATACATACATACATACATACATACATACATATAGTAAATATATAGTAAATTTTGTTTATGATCTTAGATACAGAATAATTACAGATTGTAAGATAATTAAATTAATATAAGTTATAAACTAGTTACACAGAGTGTATCAATAAAATTATAATTACAACGAAGAATTGGTGAAAGTTTTGAAGTATATAGTTCTCTAGTAAGCTGTGTACCAATTGCAAATAATGTTATTGATACTACTACAGACCTCAAAAAGTCATCTGCAAGAATATTTTTACGTGTACTGTGATATAAGTCTAATATATATTTGGCACCAATGAGGATGAAATTATCATTTGTTACATATCCTTCTTGACTTTTGGACAATGCTTTATCTAAGTATTAAATAAGAAAAACATTCGATAAATGAATAAAATAATAGTTCTTCAATAATAAAAAAAACTTTACTCACCTTTAGGAAAAAATTTTTGACATTTATGAACATAAGGGCAACAACAAATTTTTCGACGAGAAGTCTACGAATTATTTATAATTAATTATTTGATTTAGACCAAATTTATATATATATATATTTTCTTATATTTAAAATACATATTTACCATAGTTTTTTTTAAAAGATTCACATTAATCTTTTGCAACAGTTTCTATATTTATCTAATTTAGAATTTCTTTGATGCAGATAGAATAGATCAAGATAAAAACATTAATCGCCAGGAGGACGAATATATCGAGATTTCGTCCTCCAAGATCATTTTCGTAATTTATTTAAAAAAATTGTTTTCCATTTCCGAATAAATAAATTGCGTTGACGTTTGGCAAGAAAAAAATATTTGAAGATCTTCACTTGTTTAATATTTAATGTAACTTATGCTTATTAAAATACGCATATAGTATATATATATATAGTATTACATATATATATATATATTATAAAATAATATTCAATCTTATAATGATTTAAAAAATTTGTAAATAAAAGGTCTTAAATACAAAGATAAAAGTATAATGATAATTTATAGGTAAAAATAACTGACGTATAATTGCAACATTCGTTTATTAGCCCGATAAGTTTGAAATTTAAACAAAAGTCAAATCGCCGCTGTTCGTACTTAATTTTCTTTTAAACGATCGATTGCTTTTATAATCGAGGTATCGTTCTTCGAGAATTTTTCCATTCGAATTCTACTAGATCATTTTAAGGTAAGAATGATTAAAAACCTCTTTTAATTTTATCAATTAATTATTTATTCAAAAGACTTGAACCAGATTACATTAATTAAAGAGAATAAATAATTTATGGATGTTCTGATTGTTTTAGATAATGTTTTTTTATTGGTTATATATTTGTATTTTTGGTAGTCTTTCCATTGATTTGATTGTATCGTCACATGGTATGAAAATTATAATTAATTATATTATTAAATAATTATAAAAAAATAACATATATGTAAGAACGCGATTATTAAATTCTGATTAACAGTTGACGTCGTGCATCACTCAAATTGGTTACTCTTAGATCATGATAAATGTGGTAGTTCCAATACCGATCGTATTATAGGTGGTAAAAATGCAAATATGGGTGCATATCCGTGGCTCGCTAGAATAGGATACATCACAGTTAAATTTAATCCAGTAAATTCTAAGGTAGATTATAAATGCGGTGGTTTCTTGATTAATAAATACAATGTAGTAACAGCTGCTCATTGTGTGACACAATTACCGAAATGGTAAATGTTTTCTTATTAACATTTTAATTATCACTAATCATAATTTTTATGATATTTACATGAACCAATTAAAATAGAACATTCTATATAGTTTTCTTTGATATGATTTCATATAGTCAATTTTGTTTGTTTCAACAATTTGAAAAGGCTTAAAATCACCAATGTCCGATTAGGAGAATATAACACGATGACAGATCCCGATTGTGAAAAAGAATACTGTGCCGAACCAGTTCAAAATATTCAAATAGCATCTATCGATGTTCATAAAGATTACGATCATCCGAAATTTAGAAATGACATTGCTATAATACATTTGGATAAGCCCGCTATTTACAATGGCAAGTAGACAGACTAATTCATTAAACTAATTCATCGTCGATATTAAAGTTTATCTTATGATCTAATATAATTATTTATATAGAGTTTGTAATACCTATTTGTATACCGCATGGTGATTTGATTGAGAAAGATTATACTGGTGAAATGGCGGAAGTTGCTGGTTGGGGAATATATGATATAGGTAAAAGTCTTTTTCCTTTTAAGAGAGTGAGATCATCCTTTCCTTTTTTATAAACGTTTTTTCTTTTTTTCGTTTTATACATTAATTTTAAATTTACAACAGAAACTTCTAAAACAAGTCAATTGCTTCAAACGATCACAATGCCGATCCAAGAAACGGAAAAATGTAAAGAAATTTTTAAAACACTTATTTCAATAAGCGATCAACAAATATGCGTTGGGGGTGTCATCGGTGCAGATTCTTGTCGCGGAGATAGCGGTGGACCTCTAATGAAAGTGGAAACCATTGACGAATTACCAAAATATTACGTCATCGGAGTGGTTTCTTTTGGTGTACAAGATTGTGGTGCCACAACAACTCCTGGTGTTTACACCAAAATATCTCATTACATTACTTGGATACTTGATAATATTAGTTCATGAAATATCCATCGGATGATATATACAGATTTAGATATATTATTAATATTGCATAATAGAATGAAATGACGGATCCTTAGAAAAGTCTAAACTTCTCGTATTTATTGTGAATGTTACTTTGAAATACCTAGTAATTTTATACGTAGGTAATTTACCTTGGAAAAGAGTCTATGCCCAGTCATTTGAATTCTACTTAAAATTACCAGGAAAGATCACAGGGGAATTTAATCTATTCCTATCTAGAACAAGTACGTGTATGTATGTATTTACGTTTGATAGAGATGATCTATAAAATTGTAGAAATATTGTTTTGAATAATTAAACAGAATTTAATTATTCTAAACAATATTACATTATAGAGAGGTGAGAACGAAAATTTACATTTATTTCGATAATTAATGAAGTTAGAAAAAAGTTAAGAAATACTTTGTTTTGTTTTATTTAATTGCAATGTTGATAAAGTTCATTAATAGTTTATTACCATTAAAGGTATTTCTTTTCTTTTTACTCGTATAAAATTTTGAAAAAGATATATTAAATAGTAGGAGGAAGTATTGTCAGAAGTCGTCTGAAAAAAAAAGTGTAAAATACGTAAACGGCCGAAGATCAATTAGTCAGAAATACGATGCTGTAGTGGGAGACACTAGTTGACCATGGATGACTTCGGTCTCTCTATCATTTGCGATGCCAGTTGATGCCCAGACTTCCAGCTTAGCGACGAGATACGCGATCCATCAACGTCGTTCGTGAACACGGAACTTTCTATTTGCTTTTAATCGTTTAATAAAGATTCGATATTAAGCATGTATTCCTTTGTTGCTGTAATTGCTATCTTCTATGTATCAAAGTTTAGTATCGTTGATGCACGTAAGTAATTAAAAATTTTTGTTTTTTGATTTTATTTATTTATTTATTTTTTTTCATATTTTTATTCTTCTTATCAAACGATTCATTAATATCTGATATACTTATATATATATCATTAATATTGATATGCTTGATCATTAATCGTAGTAAAACTACGTTATAGTTATATTATATTATTTTGTCATTTATAAAATTCGGTTAAAATTATTATTAAAAGATGTTTAATGTAAGATAAAAATGTTTATCTAAAGAATGCTTATGAAGTCATCAATTTTAATGATCGACGATTTCCAATAACAAACACAATCGTACCTAATGATTATATATACTTGAACGCATCAAATACGATATATTGACTGATTTAAAT
Source organism: Vespula vulgaris (assembly GCF_905475345.1). Lineage (NCBI taxonomy): Eukaryota > Metazoa > Arthropoda > Insecta > Hymenoptera > Vespidae > Vespula > Vespula vulgaris. The sequence goes on along the minus strand of NC_066592.1, from coordinate 7,480,859 downwards.
AATCTTTTATGTTCTTTTTTCTTCTTGACAAGATCGTTTCGAATGGTTAATCATGAGTACGGAGCCGGATACAATGAAAATGATGTTGTGGAAAAATTCTTAGTAATTAACACGCTAGTTAGTAATTACAACAATATCTATCTTAATCATGCTAAATGTATTATATGCAATCGAAAAAATAAGAGTATTATTTTATTTTATTCTGATTATTTATCAAAACAAAATACATTACGACGATGCAAGTTACATCATTTTTTATATCTTTTATAACATAGTTCACATATGCATATCATCATCAAGATTATTATAAAGAACATTAAAAATAGATTGGAAATTCTGATCTTTTGAAGCATTGTATAATGTGTATGTGTGTATGTTCTTTTTTTCATAGAATTTCAAAGACAATCTGATTGTAACACGCCAAATCAAGTTGCTGGAAATTGTATTACAATCCGTCAATGTATTCCATTGTTGACTATGCTTCAAGAGAAGCCTCTCCGAACGGAAACTGTGGATTATCTAACACGATCTCAATGTGGTTTCGAAGGCAAAGATCCTCGTGTATGTTGTCCTCTCTCTTTTGACGAATCAAATCAACCTTCTTATTCGAGGACTGTATCACCTACAGAAGAAACACGTGCTGGATTAGAAAGAACAGAGGATCCTATCAGCAATTTACTTAATAATCCTTTATTACCAAGCGAATGCGGAAAAAGTTTGATACCTCGAATTATCGGAGGAACACGTACCGCCCTTGACGAATTTCCATGGATGACTTTATTGGAATATCAACATCGTGAGTTAATAAGAGCTAAACTTATTAATATTTTTATTGTACAAGGATCTAGAGTGAACGTCAAATATAGATCTAACGATTATAGATCTAACTTATTATATATGAAAAATGTATTTAACGGTTTGCGAAGCTTAGCTTCTCAACAAATGTTGATCTTTCTATAATAACTTATTTTAGCAAGAGGACGAACTACTGCCTGCGGAGGAGTCCTGATTAACGAACGTTATGTACTTACCGCTGCTCATTGCTTAAAGGGTAAGGATTTACCAAAAACGTGGACATTAACAAGCGTACGATTAGGCGAATACGATACCTCCTCCGAGAAAGATTGCATTCAAGAGGAAGACGAAGTTATATGCTCCGATGATCCGATCACAGTAGGTATCGAAGAACAAATTGTTCATGAACAATACAGGCCATTATCGAAAGATCAGAAATATGATATCGCATTATTAAGATTGTCAAGGAATATCGTCTCGACAAAATATATAAAGCCAATTTGTTTGCCACGAACTCCTTCGTTTGGTCAAAAAATGTACGTAGCAGGTTGGGGTAAAACGGAGTTTAATTCGTCCTCAGACTTAAAACTGAAACTAGCATTGCCTTTGACCGATAAAAATGATTGCGATAGAACTTACGATCAAGTTGGTATCAGACTCGGTTTCGGACAAATTTGTGCCGGTGGTCAGAAAGGTAAAGATTCATGCAGAGGAGATTCAGGTGGACCACTCATGTCCATTGAAAATTTACCTAATGGTGATGGAATATGGGTAACCGTAGGAGTTGTATCTTTTGGTCCTACACCCTGTGGTATGCCTGGTTGGCCCGGTGTTTATACTAAAGTTTATGATTTTGTTCCATGGATAACTAGTAAGATAAGATCTTAAGAGAACTATTGGAGAAATTTTTGTACTTTTTCGTTTTCCTATTTTTTATAATTTCTTCGTTCTCTTTTTATCCTTTTTATTTCTTCTCTTTTTTTTTTCTTCACAAAATGTACTTCAATTAAAACCGATCGATAATTAAAAGAAATTTTATTCTCGTATTTAATAATTCTACATGAAATTACATTTATATTAGTTTTAAGAATCTTAATACCTAAAGAATAAAAGAGATGAAAAAGAAAAACAAAAGTAAAGAAGAAAACTGCCAAAGTACAATAGACCATGTACTCGATTATGTCGAATTTAATTTATATTCAAGCGATATATTGCTACATTAATTATTCTTTTAATTTAGGGATTATTAATGAATTGTTTCTATTGACTTCTTCATCGAAAGAATAAAATTCTTTTTTTCTATTATTTTTCGGAAATACGATCCAAGAATGTTTATATTTATTTTACCTAAAAATTCTCTTCTTTAATAAATGTAAGAAACAATTTAAGAGTTATAAATTAAAAGAAAGATCGAAGCAGAAAGAAACATTCGAAGCAATCGACTTCAAATAGATTTCGAAAGGTTATCGTACAATTCAAGATCATTAGAAATGTTTAAAAAATCTATCGATAAGATTTTCGTGACGAAAGAGTGAATAAATTATAATAACGTATGCATTTAAAAATGATGAAATTCTTCTAAAAATCTATCTCATTTGCAGTTATTCTTTAATTTTTTCGTTTATTATATTTATACTTCATTTAGAATGAGATAAAATGATTTATGATGGATATTCTGGAAATCCCCATCAATTCTAACCTAAAATGTTTTTATCGAAATAAAGATTAATTTTCAGTGTGTTTTTTTTATTAAATTATGAATGTTTGAAATAAGTAATTATCTGAATAATAATGATTCCAAGGCTTTTTATTAACGCCTAAAAAAAAAGAGTATCCTGTGAAAATTTATTTTAAATTTACTTAGATCATTAAACTCGTAACATATCGAATTTTCTTATCTGCTTTTTTCCGTCGATCTTGCTATATCATTGCGTACAAATTTGTGTCACATTGACGTATATATGTTGTTTATATCATATATATATATATATAAATAAATAAATAAGAGACATACACACATATATACATACCATAGTGTTCTTCACAGACGACTGTTAGTATCACTTGTACGGTCATCTCAATAACAAGAAATATACATAACGGTTAATCGGAAGAGAATTTAATAGGAATTATACCGTATCTACGATATTAGCATTTCCTTAATGATTTTAAATAACATATCAAGACTTTCCTCATACCGCATGAGTATTTATCGATTTATAAACTTCAAACATATTTACTTCCATATTAAACTGAAACTAATGATATATAATTAGTACCTAGAACTATTAGGGGGCGCAAAAATCGTTATCGATTCGAGAATTTTAAGAACTTTTAATGGATATTTTCAAAGATTATTTTTTTTTTCGTATTAGACAATGTTATGAAACAGATTAAAATATGTGAAAGAAAAAATATGTGTATTTATGTGTGTGTACACGAAAAGTCTTATCGAATAGGTCAATGTCAAAGAATTTTTGTCAATATTTCAACGACGCGCTAAAAGGATCCCCCACTCTTTCAAAAAGACTCAAGGACCAATTCACAAAGCAAGCGATGGAGTAATGGTATAGGAGCGTCAATCGGCAGTAGTTAGTCGATTGCTGACTGTCGAGGAAGGTTTATCTCTCTCGGAAGAAACGTTGTCTCGTTCGCGAAGAGTATAAACAGAGTTAGATACAAAGAAACTGAGTAGATTGTTTTCATCCCTCGTTGAGAAATATAATATAAATATTCGTCAATATCAATTATACGTTCAGTTCGCAATACGACGACGTGCTGTAGAGATAACCCTTTTCCATATTCCGTTGCTCTTTCACATTTTCTTTAATTCTTACTTGAAAAGATAAAGATAGAGAAAAATAAATAGAAGTTTAAAGTGAATTGATCGACGATTGAAGGAAGTCAAAGGCCAAAACGATGAATACGATAGTACATGCTTTGTACATCGCAGCATTAGTGCTATTTTTCAAGAACACGAATGCACGTGAGTATCAGATTTATCTATTATCCGTTTATATTTTTCCTCGTTCTCGCAATAAATTTATGAATTACGGAAAAATAAAGATATCTCGACGATTCGTTAATACTTGTTCGTTTTCTTTATCTTTTATACAATGGAATATTTTATACGAAGATAATTATTTAATTTTCAATATGAAGGTAATATATTATCAAGCGTGAAAAAGGTTATATTTCGAAATAAATTTGTTGCGCATTGTTTCTTGCTAATATTTTTCTTAGAAACATTGTTCTCCAATTGTATTAGAATAATTATTATCATTAGTTAGAAAATCATCAGTCTTAATAACTAATTTTCTTATTTTTCATGCTTCTTTTTTTTTCACGCGCGAAAAATCAAAGCATGAAGGTTATGTTTAATTTAACAATCTTTTATCAATTTTATACACTATCGATTATACAATGTTTTGTGTTAGTTAGAGAAAACAAATCGTGAGAAAGAAAAATTCTTTATAGTTTTTAAGAAGGGAAAAAAAAGATTCAGGAAGCAATTTATAAGACATTCTTGTATAAATTATTTGGTAAATTGATCGTTGTATTAAGAGCCATTCGTATAATATATCAATTCTAAATCGTAGGAAGATCGTACAAAATCTTATATAAAAAAACGTACATAACAAACTCGTACTCGCTGTAAAACTCGTTTGTTTTGATATCGATCGTATTCCATCTATTGATAGAAAAATTAATCTTTATAAATTTTTTATCTACATACATCAGAGAATATCAGCTCTTTTCATTCCAAGAAATAGTGAGAACTAAGAAATTATATTTTCTTTATTTATTTTTTTTTCAATAAATTATGTAAAATTTATTTAAAGATACACGATAAGTATACTTTCATTGTTTGTTTTTTTTTTTTTTTCCTTGCAGAGGAAAGATGTGTAACGCCTACGAAAAACAATGGTATTTGTATTAACATAAAGAATTGTACACAAATTGTTAATATTCTAATAAATCAAAAGCCTTTGACACAAGAAATTCAAGAATTTCTAAGAGCATCGCAATGTGGTTTCGAGGGTACGATTCCAAAAATTTGCTGTGCTGATCAAGTAAGTTTATATTATTTACTCAAATAAATGAAATTTTATTCAAATTTCTTTGAATCTTTTTGAAATTTTCGAAATTTTATTGCCGAACTAAAATTGCAATTGTAAAAATAAAAATCTTATTTTTTAACAACTAAGTAAAATGAAATTCTTATTTTCAAAAAATGCAAGTTTAATGAAAATTTTAATTATTTTCGGAAGATTCATTATACTGGTCAACATATATTTTATAAGTATGTATGTATATGTATATATTACGTGTATATATGTATGTCATATATATATATATATATATATTGGCAAATTTTTGCAAATTTAATTTTACCGAAATAAGATAAAACTTTACAAGGATTGATATTTTTGTTTTCTTTTCTACGAAGTAAATAATATGAAATGTTTTATTATGATACAAGGAAGTTCCTCAATTAACAGTATTTCTTTATCCTCAATTTCCTTGAAGATTCATTGAGGAAGTCATGAGATATTACTGCGAGAAGAGATACGATTATTTGATGAATCAAGGAAACATTTCCTTTTATGATTGTTAGATATTTTAGTTACGATAATGACTGTTTCTCTTATAGTTACATACAATTTCCGTACAACGTATCACTTTCCTTATGACGTATCACTTTCTACCGGAAATTTCCTCGACTAAAAATCAGAGTCTATTTGTAACAACATTCCGTGAAACTATCATAAGATCTTAATGCGACCATGAACGACCAATAGACTACTTTAATCCATCATCTAACCAGTCACGTGCGCAGTACGCGTTTCATATGCTTAATCATGATATCTACGAGATTACCTCGTTACCATCTTCTTTGTTTAAGACATTAGATGTTCTTTAAAAATAAAAGAAATATCGAATATCGTAGAAATAAAAATTTAAATATGAAGATCTAACTAGTTCTATATTCTGTTTAAAAAATATCTAATTCACAATATTTTTTCTAATATCTAATTTATCAGCGATCTAACTTATTTAAAGACGATCGATAAAATAAAAACCACGTATAAATGTTATAAACTCCGTTTTAGGTTCTAACAGATACTTCCACAAATCCAGTTGATCTCCTAGATGTTTCCGATCTTCCAGATGTATCGAACCATCCAAATTTACGAATCTTAAACCATGATATTTGTGGTCCTTTAACTAAAAGTAAAATCATTGGTGGCGACAAAACTGGTGTCTTTGATTATCCGTGGATGGCTCTTCTAGCTTATTCCACAGGGAGATCAAATCCGGAATTTCGATGCGGTGGTTCCTTGATTACTAAACGATATATCCTTACAGCTGGCCATTGTGTTAGCTCTTTACCTGATGGTAAAATCCTTATTTTAATAATCGCTATTATTATGATATACTCAATCGTAATCTATAAAGTATATTAGATTATTACGAAGAATTTATTTTTTATGACTATAGTTTTAAGGATTTATTCGATATTTTTCTAGAATTAAAACTGATAGGCGTGAGGATAGGGGAACATGACCTTAGTACGGAACGTGACTGTGATAAAGATGAAAGTGGGATCGAAGTTGCTTGTGCGGAAAGGTATCAAGATTATGATATTGAAAATACATACGTTCATCCGGGATACACGAAAACGAAACTTCAAAATGATATCGCCCTGATACGATTGAACGGCGATGCTGATTTCAGACCTAGAAATGTTAAACCGATCTGTTTACCAATCAAAAGTTCTATAACACCTCCGAGAAAGGTAAAATAATACCTAAGTTGTTATTATAATTTTTAATACATTTATATTGTACTTTGATATGGTACTTGGCGTCATAAAGTTAATCAACTTCATAGCTGATTTACATTAGAAAGATCTAAATAGTTTAAAATTAATGAGTAAAACGTTAATTGAGTAAACGTTTCGTGATTAATTTAATGATATATTTTTCTTTTTCTTTTTTTTTTTTCGATCAAAAGTTCATCGTCACAGGCTGGGGTGCAACAGAACTTGGCACACGAAGTAAAGATCTATTGCAGGTTGGTCTGACACCGGTAGCCACTGAAGAATGCAAAGAGGTTTATAAGAGTAAAGCTGAAATTTGGTATAAGCAATTATGCGCTGGTGGAAAAAGAAATATGGATTCTTGTCTCGGAGATAGTGGTGGACCTCTTCAAGCGCCTGGATTATATAACAATAACGCTCGATTCATTCAATATGGAATTGTCAGTTTCGGATTAAGAAACTGCGGTACAGAAGGTTTCCCAGGCGTATATACTAATGTTCGATATTACATGGATTGGATTTTAAATACTCTAAGGGATTAATTTAATCTGTTGCATATCATTTTGTACTTTTTTATTAAATTTTTTTTGTAGTGGTAACACTGGTATTGTTACAGTAAATTAGAAGAAATTATTCCTATTTAATTAATTATTTTTAATTTTCTATTCAATTTATAAATCTCGTACCGAGAAATATATATCTATATGAAGAACATATGTCTTTGTCCCTCCAAAAAAAAAAAAAAAAGAAAGAAAAAGAAAAAAAAATATTTTAATTACAATGCCTACGCATTTACTTCGACGTATTGTTTGATACATTAACACTTCATACAAACATTAATATTTAAACATATTTATTTTTTATAGTGTATACAAATTTAGTTTCTATGTATATCTATATCATTAGAAATGTATGAAACGTAGTTCATTATTTATTGCATGTATTGTAATAAATTACAGTTTGTAGGATAAAGACGATCGGATTACATAATGAATGCAAAAATTAAAACGAAATTCGTTTTTTCTGTTTTATATAAAAAAATAACTACGACTGATCTTGTTGCATCTAAATAAGGATTACATAAAGTAAATAGCCATAATAAATGCATTTATCTATTACTATTACGCTTATCTTATAAAACATTTTTATTTACTAATAAATGTAAAGTAATTATTAAATCGTTATCTCATATATTTATTTTTCCGGAATATCATGATCACTTCGTAATATATCTTCATCGCGATCCTCGCTGTAATGTTCGCTAGATAATTTATCTTCAATTAACTCTGCCGTTTCTTTGATAGATACTTTAAGTGGTCCGCGATCTCCTTTTTTCTTAGGACCAGAATTTTCAGATTTTTCGAGTGATTTTTCAGATTCTTTGGATTCCGACGACTTCGATGATTGACTCGAAGATGCCAGGATAGTAGAGGAACTAGTAAGCGATCCCGAATTTGGCCTTGAATTACTGCAATAACTTACGTACGAATCTGTGCCACTGGAATTATCTCTTTTTGGTATCCTCTTGTGTTTCTTTCTTTGCATATTCGTTGCATAATTTTTTGACTGCAGCTTTGACAAAGACTGGAAACTCTAAATAAACTTACCGGTTTCGAATATTTTTAATATTTTATTCCTAATGAATTATCGTTATGTCTTTACCTGAGAATGTCGTTCGAAAAGAGTTGGTATCTGTGTTACACGATCCAACATCATTTCCATTTGAAGGCGATGACGTTCCGCTTGTTCTCGAGCTTCGTTACGACGCAAGGATGTTCGAATATCCAAATCTCTTTCGTGATCGTGCCTACATTTTTTAAATATTATTTTATCTTATAAGTTTAACGTTAACTTCTATATCCTTTCAACGGCAAACCAAATCTACTTGTGTAGATATAAGAACGTTTAGTTTTTCCAAATTTTTACAATAAAATATCCATAGAAATTCGTTTGAAAGAACTTTCAATGCAGCAAACTTTGATACCTCGCTGCAGATCTCAGTGCTCTCCACGCGGGTTTACGACCAATAAGATTTTCTTTTAATTTAACAGCTTGCTCCCGACGTTTCTCTTCCATTCGTTCTCTTATCTCTCGTTCTAACTTTTCTCTAAAATAACAAAAACATAATGTTAATCCTACTGACTTGAATTATTCGATTGAAATTGATATGCTTCGTTTATTAATAATTTATACAAAATCAATGCCTAAAAAATCGTGAATCAATTTTTAAAAAATAAAATACCGTGACGCTTGACATCTAAGAACAGCTGCTAAGTTGTTGCCTCGTGTTGGTAAATTAGTCAATGCAGATCTGGATCTCTCTGATGTCATTGTTGTAAGATTTGATAGTCGCGAAGATTCTCTACTTTGAACAATCGTTTCCCTTGTCGAATCATTAGAAAAATTTTGTAAATGAGCACATGCAGATTTGACACGCTCTCGTCTCGCCATGGAAGGTGGCAATGAGGAAGATCTCATTAATTCGGATGCCCTCACTTTTTTTGTTAATTCTCTGAAAAAAAAGTGCTAATAAGTTCGATGATTCGTTCATTTGTATAATAATTTCCTAAATGAAGTAGAAATTATATTACTTAATAATAAATCAATTGTTTTAATCGCATTTAAATCGAACAATAAAATGTTAATAAATATATTATAATAAAATAAAATAAAATATTAACCTATAATATTCATCTTCAAGCATTCGGTCATACACCTCTGTACCGAACAGGTTTTTAGGTACAGGTTTTGCCTTGAATCTTGAAGTTGAGCGAGATTTTTTGCCACATATATCTGGACTTGATCGTGTTAAAGATCTCCACGCTCTTCGGTCACATTCGAGCTTGAAAGGACGCACTTGAGACAATAAGTTCAATGCACTCTCTTCGCGGACTATGCGACTTCTTTGTTATATAAGATATAAAAACAGGAAATAAATTATTTACTTATTATAATATTACAATAAAACGTACCTTTCTTCTTTTTCTGCAAGTAATTTGTCATAAAGTGGTATTTTAGAGGTAAGAGGAATTGGTCTGACGCGACGTTTCTTAGAAGGACCTTTCTTATTGCTTTCCTTCTTTGAATCTTCATTCGCTTCCATTTCCGTCAATGTCATATACTTTTCCGCTTCTTCTCTGAAATAATAATTTAGTCCTATGCCATTCTTATTTCAATTTCCTTTTTCCCAAATACAAAACAGGTACATTTCGAGTAAGAATGTTATACCTAAGAGTGAAGCTAAACGGTTTAGGCACAGTCGGATGCCATTCCTTTGAACCACTAGCTGGCAGACTCTTTGTCTCCTCGCTATCTTCCGAATCGCTATTTAAACTTTCATTGCTTTTTGATTCACTCCATGTACTCCAGCCTTTATTGGCAGTATGTATTTCTTTGTTACGTATACTTTTGGCTTCTTTATCCTTAAATCTATTATAAAGAGGAAAAGAGAAAATTGATATATTCGTCACGACAATGACTAATTTGAAATTGAATAAAATCCGACATTATAATTTTTCATACCTATATGTCAGAAGATCTTGATCTTCCATAAGTCCAGAAAAATTACCGGATGGATAAAGTATAGGACTGTTCGTTCTCGATTCCTCGATATAACATTTTTTACCATTCAATCTTAATTCGTTGAAATCATCTTGCATAATTTTCGTATTACCATTACTTCTCGATGAAATTCTTGTCGTATCTTTCTCAGGTTCGTCGAAGATATTTTTTAAATTCTTCAAATAAAGTCGTTGTTTCCTTTTCAGATATTCTACCTTTTGTCGAAACTGTTCGTTAGACAGGTGATGTATTTGTTTGTAATCTGGTATACTCTCCAAAAATTCAAGGAAACCTTCTAAATTTTCTCGAGGACTCGACAATTCCGACTCTGTTTTTGGCAAATCATTCGCAGCAAAATTTATTTTTCTTCCTTTGTCCGTAACACTTTGTTTTTCGCTTTTGATAGATCGTGGACGTTCGTAAGAAGGAGTCGGTTGTCTACTACATGGATCTATGGGTACTTTCACGCAAGAATTATAGAACGATGTTCCTCTATGCTCTGCCATATTCTTGCTCCTACGATTTAGTATTTTAAATAAATAGTTAAATACTGACATAATCAAAATGAAAAGTCAAAATATGTTTAATTTCGTTACTAAACGAAAATATTAAAATCGTAATAATAAGATTAACAATCCGTTATTGTCACTATTATAACATAGTTCGAAATCTAAAAAGAAATGTTGATTAGATCGTTTTATTACAACTTAATCATACGTACAATATCAAAGATGTAGGACGTACACATTAACAAATTTTATTTCGATCTCCTGTAATTAAAAAAATGTATTTTTTTAGACTCTTGTAAATATATTAAAGTTTTGTTTTATGATTCTGTATGACAAAGATAATATTATACGTAAATTATTATACGTTAATTATTATACGTTAATTATATGTTAATTAAATTATTAAAGAACCTTTTTAATGGATCTTGTAATACAAATATATACACAAATTCGATTAATTTCAATAATAAAAAATAATAATTGAAATAGTTTTATACATACCTTGCTCTTGTTCCATAGTATATATTCTATCTATTTGCATTTGGAAGATCAATGGTAACCTCATCGATGTATTCGTCGCCATGGTGAAATCGAAATGCATTTCTAAACTTATAACTTCCGAGAAACAGAATCATAAAAAAGCAATGCGAGAATTCAATCTAAATATTTATTTATAATCATTATCTTCTCTCAAAACATTCTTCACGATTTTCATCGACATTTACTATTTTCTTTTCCCTTTGTTGTACTTACTATCGTCGCGATGACAACCATTCGAATGTCCTAATTTATTTTAAAATATATAACTCAAGTCATATCACTTACAATTAGCAAAACTTTATTTTTATATTTTGTTTTTCTAATACAATATCATTTACAATTAGTAAAATTTTACTTTTATATTTTGTTTTTCTAATACAATATACTATCTTATTGAGATATTTATACTTTGAAAATTGCTGATCGATCAATAAATTCATTTTCTTTAAGTTTCTTGTAAGCATAATAACTTTTTTGAAAAGGAATGTTTTGGCGCGAGAAATAAAGAAATAAAGAAATATATGAATATACAAAATCATTTAAATAGTTTTCTTTTTTTTTCAATTTAAATCAAAAGAAAATGAAAATACAAAATCTTAAAAACAAAGTTGTAAAATATAATTGATATATGTATCAATATTTTTCAAATGTATGATTGATAAAATAAGAATTCTCGATTCAATTATTTGTTTACAAAGCACACTGACTACTGTGCAAAATGGCGACTCTTGTCAGAACGGGGACATCGTATCGTAGATTATTAATTTCATTTACACAACAGTGTAAATGTATTATACCAAATAGTATTACCTGTGTAAGAAGAAATTATTCTGATGACAAAAATAGTGAAGAATGTTATGATATTATTATTGCAGGAGGTGGTATGGTAGGAACAACATTGGCTTGTGCGATAGGTTAGTTGTATTTTTCATTTGTATTAATTGATAGACATTATATTTTTAGAATAGGAAGATGACTATAAAAAATTCATTATATGTATATCAAAAAATAATTTTATCTAAAATAACTTGTATCATCCATAATAATGATATAAATCATACTTAAAGCTAATAATAGATGGCTAGAATCAAAAAGAGTATTGCTACTAGAAGGTGGAAATAAACATGAATATGTACCACAAGAGCAGTATTCAAATCGTGTAGTTGCTTTAAATCAACAAACTCGTACTTTGTTATCCAGCATAGGAGCATGGCAACATATAGAAGCTGTAAGATGTTGCTCTGTGAAAATGATGCAGGTACTACTATATTTCCTTTCCTAGTTAGGTAATGTGCTTATTAGGAAATTTTTTTTGTATATCTTTTTATAATCATTTTATTTAATCTAAAATATAATGTTTACATATAAATCTTATGTAATGTATAATATCATCAGTAGGTATGGGATGCATGTTCTGATGCTATGATAACTTTTAATGAGGATTATTTATCTAAAGAGCTGGCGTACATAGTAGAAAATGACTTACTTCTCCATGCAGTAAATACACAATTATGTGAAAAATCAAATGTTAATGTTGTCTATAATGCAAAAGTTACAAATTTAATGTTGCCAGAGATAATAGGAGAAAATGTTAAAATACAACTAGAAAATGGAAAACAATATAAAACAAAATTATTGGTAAGTGATAGATATATTTAAATGCATTTTTTTAGTTTCTTATTTTTTTAGTTAGTTTATTGAAAGTAATTGATATAAAAAATAAATTTTATCATAATTTTATTATATTATTTAACAAGTTATTGGCACATCTAATTCTTTAGCAATATTTTCTACTCTATTTTTGATACTATCTAAATGTGTTGTAATGTTATATGAACATCTTTTTAATTCAGTTACTAATTCATTTAGTTGCTGTTGATTATATTCAATCGATGAGTTAGTACTATGAAGTCGATTTAATTTTATATAATCAGATTCTAATACACTTACACTTTGCATAAATGTACTCCTACCAGTTGTATTTCGAACTTTCCGCTCACATACTAAACGATATATAGCTTTTACTAAGTCCCTAGGTAAACGTTTTTCTCTTGGATCATTTGGACGAATCTGAATTGCACAATGATATGGAGGGTGCAAAAGCATAGCTCCACGTCTACATGTTCTCATTATATTTTTTGGTGCATAATCTAATAGTTTAGAGAATAACATTCCCTCTAAATATGATACAAGTTCTGCTCTGCGTACTAATCTATCAAGTCCAGCACATCTTCTTAATTCTTGTATGTCTGATACAGCAAGACCAACCATTAGATTTGTTAAAATTACAGTCACTAAAATAACAAAACTTAAAAGCATCAAATGTGATGTACCAGCATATAAAACTTTAGTATTGTCATTAAAATATACATCTTCAAATTCTAATTCCCCAGACATCATTATAATCGTTTTTAGTAGACCTACTAATGGATTTGCAAAAGATTTATAATTTTTATGTAAAACGCAAAATCCCAAAGAGAATCCTATTATAAGACAGATATAAGCTCCAAGAAATTTAAAAAAATTTATTGCCACTTGAGTAAACATTTGAATGTAAAGCCCAAACATTGGAAATCTTCCCACAACTATCATTAATTCTATCCAGATTAATAAAATTCCTAAAGCTGCAATATGATGTTGCCAATTATTAATTGGATTAATCAAAACTAAACATGATGTTAAAATTACACACCATTGTAACCAGTTTTCCCAACGTTTAACATAAGAACATACATCATGAGCAATTTGAAACAATTCTTTAGTGATAAGTATACATGTATAACTCAATATTGGCCAAAATAATATTTTACTAAGATGATCAATACTCCATAGATATGTAACAGCAATATAACCTGTAAAAAGTATAACAAAGATAGAATGGAAAACTAAACTAATTAGGAAAAATTTACGTATTCTTAACCATTTCAAGTAAAGAAAACTTTCACATAATGGGTGCTTTAAAATATGACCTTGACCAACTTCTATTAAACAGAGCATTAAATCTGTTTCTCCTTTTCCACCTGGTACTAAGGGTCTAAAATCTAATCTCAATTCACAATCAACATCTCCTAATTCATGATCATATAAGGATATAGCTTGATCCAATCTTGTAACAAAACGTGGTAAGATATCTGGTGTTCTGCGAATAATAAAACTTAATGCTGAAATACCACCTTTAGTCCTGACTGTAATGTCTGCACCTTTTGATAGTAACATCATTACTGTAGATGAATTTTCATTTAATGCTGCTATATGCAATGGAGTATAACCGAATTTATCAGGTTTATTAACTGATGCTCCAGCCTATTAAAAAAAAAAAAAAGAAATTAAAATTGTAGATATAATTCTTAAGTATTTTCTATATTCTCATATATATAAACCTGTATTAAAGTCTTCACTAATTCATTCGCTCTTAATGATTTTGCTACTGCCGCGTGTAACGGTGTTCTTCCATCGATATCTTCGACATTTGCTTTTGCACCAGCATTAATAAGTACTTCCAAAGTTTCTAAAGATTGAGCTAATGCAGCTAAATGCATTGCTGTTTGGCCTTTAAAATTTTTAGCTTCACATGAAGCACCAGCATCCACTAGCAATTTTGTACATTCTGCACTACCTTCTTCAGCTGCTAAATGAAGTGGTGTTGATCTAGCAGTGCCAAGCTGAACTCTTACATCAGCACCATGACTTAATAAAAGTTTCATGCAAGGAACAGATCCAAGACTAGCTGCTACATGCAATGGTGTTTCAGTATAAACCTATTTGAGTGCAATAATTACATTTTGTACCATTAAAATTAATAATTTCATATATTTCATCTTATTAAGTACTTGTGGATTATTAGGATGCGCGCCTGCCTGTAGCAGAACTTCAGCACTATCTACCGCATTACTTAATACTGCATAGTGAAGGGGAGTTTTCCCTGGAAATCCAGCATTTACATCTGCTTTTGCCTTTATTAAAGATTTTATGCAAGCAACATTTCCAACTGCAGCAGCACAATGTAAAGGTGTACATTTTTTATTAAAATCCCATTCACAAGGATCTGCTCCATATGATAATAACTCTTCTAGTATCTTTACAATTGCAGCACAAGCTGCTAAATGTACTGGAGTTCTGTAATTATAATACTCATTTACAGTATTTTACAATATTTAATTGAAATGCACCAAATTAAAAATTATAGGATTATAAATTTATGACAAACCTTCCATTTTCATCTTTACAAAAGATGTTTACATTCTTTTCTAATAGCACTTTTACTATTTCAAAATGACCAAGCCAACATGCAACAAGAAGACATGTCTCTGGCCACTTTACTAACAATTCTGTAGGTGTTGCTCTTGTTGCTATATTATTTTCGGATACTAAAATAGTTTTCTTTACACATCTAATTTAAAACATAAATTATGTGAATTGTAAAAATTAAGTTAAATTAAATCCAAACCAATTTTGCAAAACTATTATTTGTTTTAAAGCATACCCATTTGTGAAAGTACATGTCTTTCTGTAAATTGTTTGTGGTTCTCTAAGATGCAAATTTTGTAATTCCTCTAATGTTTTTTCTAAAATGTTGCCATGTAATGTAGGTATTGTAGCAAAAGCTGCTTCTCCTGCTGGAAGATTAGATAGTGCTAAAGTGATTTCTTCTTTAGTCCATAATTGTTGTTGATTCATTGGCCGTTGACGAATATGACACATTATAGCTTCTGATGTTTCTTCAGAAGAGATACTTTTTTTATCTATTTCATCCATCCATATATCTTCTTCATTGTTCTAAACATAACATAATATTTAAAAAATTTAATCTTGAAATTTAATAAACGAAATAGTAAAAATATTTAAATTATTATTTGACCTCATAATTGACAATAATAGATGGTGTTGAGTCTATATTACTTCTTCTTGATTCCTCTTGTGAACCACCACGATGAGACAGTCTTTCAAAGAGTTTTTTGTTAAGGATAGACATAGTTACATATATTTCTTCATTCACTTTTATCTGAATATGACTGAAAGATAAATTAAATACTTCAATGTCACATAATTAAAATTAATTCATATAAAATTTGTATATAAAATGTAAAATATTGTAATTACTAAAATATTAATACTTTTTTGTAGTAAGTAAGTAATAACTACAAATGTTTTATTCTATTCACATTGCTCTTGTATATTACCACTTAGAAACTATTCCTGTTCTCTGTATACTTTAGAGAATGTCCACGTATACTCTTGATGTTTATAAAACAGAGCTGGCATATATTTAGCTCTCACTGTTCACTGTTCTAACACTGTTCACCAACTCTAAAGATAAATTTATATAACTTTTTATACACCATTCTTTTTTACTGTCAACGTAACAGAAAATCCTGCCCATATAAAATGATATCATGTTTAAGAAATATATTTCTATATATAACAACTGATAACTACATCCTTTGAGGAAATACTCATATAAACACACATTCTCTTCTTAGCTCAAAAATGAAATATTAAATAAAATATTAAAGGTTATAGATATACAGTAAAATATTAAATGTTTGTTTTACAAATATAATTAGTTTTTTATAAGTAAAGTCAAATTTCATTTTCTAAAATCAAATTTCATTAATTGATTTCATAATTGATTTAAGAATTATCTTATTATTTTTTTTTCATGATCAGTAACAAATTTTTTATTTTTTATTTTATGTATGTATATGAGTTTATAATATATTAACTATATATTACCAATTTTCCTAATATAGATATTTGTTTTAATCTTAATATATAAATTTTAATCACTTCACATAATAGTTATATTTAAATGAGAAGTATATATATATTTAAAAACTTTTTAATATAATCATTACTAGTTTTGATGTGCAATTTTTTAATATTTTCAAAGCAAGAAAATCTCTTGAAGTATGCTTGCTGGTGTGTGGAATAGGACTAAAGAAGTTATTTCAAGACATAGTAGAACAAAGTCTATAATATTGCTCCCACCTTTTAGAATAGCTTAGTAGCAGTTTTTATATATATATTGCATATGTAATTATATACTTTTATTAAAATGACAGATAGGAGCAGATGGAGTTAATTCTAAAATACGTCAAGCAATGAATGTTCAATATATACAATGGAAATACGATCAAATGGGAATTGTTGCTACATTACAATTAAGTGAACCAACAGAAAATATTGTAGCTTGGCAAAGATTCCTTCCAACTGGACCATTGGCTTTACTTCCGGTACATCATTACTATAAATTTATTTCAATCGAATTTAAATAATTTTACAATATGTAAAAATTCTTACAAATATTTTAGTTAACAAATACGCTCAGTTCATTAGTATGGTCTCTTACAACTGAAGAAGCAAAAAAGCTTTTAAAAGTGCCAGAGGAAGAATTTGTTGATAATATAAATAATGCATTGTGGAAAGTCTATCCTAAAAATGGTATTGTAGAAAGTGGTATGAAAACTTTACATCAATTACTCGAAGGGTTATCTCTACAAACTGGAATATCAAGACAGTTACCACCATCAATATCAAAAATTATAGAAGGTTCAAGAGCAGCTTTTCCATTGGGATTTGGACATTCTGCATCATATGTTACACTTGGAACAGTTTTAGTTGGGTACTAAAATTAATAAATATAGAAATCATTATTCAATCCTTTCTATTATATTCAATTGTTGAATATAAGTTTTGAAGGAGTTTTTTAATTATATTTCAGAGATGCAGCACATCGTGTTCATCCTTTAGCTGGTCAAGGTGTTAATTTAGGCTTTGGAGATATTATTGTTTTAGTAAAAGTTCTTGCGGAAGCAGTTACAGATGGTGCTGTACTTAGTAACATGACATACTTAAATAGATATGAGACTTTACGTCAACGTCATAATATTCCTACAATGCTAGCTATAGATGCTCTTCATCGATTGTACAAAGGAACTGCAGCTCCTATTATTCTGGCACGAAGTTTAGGATTACAATTAACAAATGCCATACCAATATTAAAGGTAATATATTTAAATTATAATAAAGTTTTATTCATAAAATGTTTTTTTATAAAATAATGAAATTTAATGAATATTTCAGAAAACTTTAATACAGCATGCATCCAACCAAAATACATGTTAATCAATTTTTAGAAATATTGATTATTACAATAACATTGTAACAGAGAAATGAATAGTTTATTTTATTTGAAGAATATATAAACCTTAATATAATATTTTGATATATTTTCAAATATAATATTCTATAATATTTTATGTATAATATAACTTTGTATTTTATTACAACATTCTGTATAAGTAAGGGTGTGTGTTGTTTATATACATTAATTATTAGTTTATATATTATTAGATGATACTCAAAATTCACTCACAAAATATTCAGAAGTATTTTTTTTTACATTATAGATACAAAATTATTTAAGAAGTTAGAAATCATTTATTTTTATAAAATCATGATTCATTAGATCTTATATAACTATTTGATTTTTATAGACTGTTATATAATATTAATAGCTGCAATGAATGGAAATTTTTATATAGTATTACTGAAAATATTTAAAAATTTTATAAAAGTGAAAGTAGTAATTCAGATGCTTACAGTCAATAGTGAAAGTTTTCAAGAATTTATTTTTGGAAAAGTTAACTTATCGATTCTCTATCCCTTGATTATTCGATAAATATAATTTTTATTTAGAATATAACAGTGAATTGATTAAATTCAACAAAGTAAATATGAATAAATAATGGATGTTTCATTGACTTTTTATTACAACGTGTTCGTGATATAAATGACATTTAGGTTATGTGATATGAAATTAATATAATGAAATCATCAGAAAAGAGTTAATTTATCTTTATTTACAATTATTGAAAATTACGGAATATAGCAAAAATACATATAATTATATATTTTCTAAAATATTAAGGACATGATTTAAGGTTAGTTTTTTCTATTAATCTATGTATTCTTTCTATAATCTATATCAATAAATATTAATCTTATACTTATTTTATATCTTCGTAGATTTTTGTGGCAATGATTATATTACGAAAATTGTTGAAAACTGCTGCAATAGGTGCAATAGCTGTAGGCACTTTCGCATCTTTAAGAGCTAACGAATATGATATTGGATCAATCGGTATTGTACGTCTTGGGCGTGCTGCTGTTACTGTTTTTATAATAGGTAATTACTATAAAAGGGAACTTTATGATAGCAGTTTAAAAAGTACATCACCAGAATATTTAGAATTAAAATCAAAAGTACACAAATATGGAGCAGAACGTCTTCTTGAACTTTGTTGCGCCAATAAAGGTGTATATATAAAAGTTGGTCAGCATATTGGAGCATTGGATTATTTGTTGCCACAAGAATATGTTAGTACAATGCGTGTTTTGCACAGTTCTGCACCACCATCATCATTTAAAGACGTTCTCAGAGTGATAAAAGAAGATTTCAAAAAAGATCCATATGATATATTTGAAGTCATCGATCCTATACCCTTGGGTACTGCTAGTCTTGCACAAGTTCATAAAGCTGTACTTAAAAATGGCACTGTGGTTGCTGTTAAAGTCCAACACCGTACCGTCAAAACCAATGCTTTTGTTGACATAAAAACTATGTCTACATTAGTGAAAATTACATCTTATATTTTTCCAGACTTTAAATTTGATTGGTTAGTTGATGAAAGTAAGAAAAATATACCACAAGAATTGGATTTCACTCAAGAAGGAAGAAATGCAGAAAAGATACAAAGTCTTCTTTCTCATTACCATTGGTTAATAATACCAAAGATATATTGGGATTTATCATCTCAACGTGTTTTAACTATGGAATTCTTAGAAGGTGGTCAAATTAATGATCTTCAATATCTACGAAGCAAAAAATTAAATCCGTACGAAGTTAGCAGTAAATTGGGCCGTTTATATAGTCATATGATATTTATTAATGGATTTGTACATTCTGATCCTCATCCTGGAAACATTCTTGTTAGAAATAATAATTCAGAGGCTGAAATAATCCTATTAGATCATGGATTATATGCAACTCTTTCCAATGAGTTTCGATGGGAATATTCTAAGCTATGGTTAGCAATACTGAATGGAGATAAAGCTGCTATGCAACATCACTGTACGAATCTAGGTGTAGGTGATCTTTATGGATTACTATCATGTATGGTATCAGGTAGAACATGGGATACTATAATGTCAGGAGTACAGAAAAAAAAGTATGATAAACATGAAAAAGAACTTTTTCAACAAGAAATACCTAATCTGTTGCCACAGATTAGTGATGTATTGCAAAGGGTCAATAGACAAATGTTGTTAATTCTTAAAACTAATGATTTAATGCGTGGAATTGAACATTTATTACAGACACAAAATCGAATGTCTTCATTCATGGAAATGTCGAAATATTGCATTCATTCAGTTTATGGAGAAAAATTAAAATTTTCTACAAGTGAATGGAAGCGATGGGAATTAACTCTTCTTGAGCAATGGGCTCTTATTAAGTTATCATTTTATTATATCTACTTAGGTTTATTTCATTTTGACATAAACAAAAGTATTGAATCATATTGGGCAAATGATTTTTATGTTTTTTAATAAAACTGAATATTAAACAATGTATTCGAAAATGATATATAGATTTTTTATACTTTTTCAATAATTTAAAATATTAAGAAATTCTAAATATTAAAAAATTCAAAATATCAAGAAATTTTCAAATTCATATATTTCTATATTAGTTAAATACATATATTATTCTCTTGTTTTCAGAAATTTATATTTCAATTGTTATTAAATATATAGTATAGTTTGTTACTGTTGAAATGTTAAATATAAAAAATATATCAATTTACATAATAAATATACATATTTATAATATTACATTTCTATATTTGTATGCCATATAATAATACCAAAAAACATAATTTATATTGAATTAAAAGAATTTAATATAAACATATTGTATATAATCCTTGTAAACAGCACAAATATATAATGTACTAATATCTTTGTAAAAAATAATATATAAAAAATATTTTTATATATTACATTATTTTATATATCACATTATATTACATTTCAGTTTTTTGAAGAAAAAGAAATTCTATAAGCAAATGATTAATATTAAAATTTTATTAATAAAATTAGCAAAAAATAAACATTTTAAATAACTATCTATGAAAGAAATAAAGAAAGATTTATTTTCTATTTCCATATAAAAACGAAAACTAAAAAAATAGAAGCATTATAGTGTAAATCGATATACTGTTCAAATATTTAAACTTTTAACGTACGCGTATCTGTATGTGTACGTTGAACAATAAACAAAGCATAATCGGTCAGGTACCTGCACCAAGTCGTTGTAACTTTATAGGAAGGATACCTATAGTAATTCTACCTGCAAGGGTCTCTTTTACCGTTATATGGAGGGATTAAGGTTATATGGAGAAATTGAGGTTAACTAAAATAGCTATAAAAGTAAGCCATAAAAAACAGTTTTAGTCATTTTCCAAATAAGAAATGTTATTTTACCTAACATTTTAATTTTATGAGAGTTATTTTTACCGTTCTTAACCTACGAAAAATATAGTTTTTCCAAAGTAAAAGTTCAAGGTACAAAGAAGAAATGTTACTTGGACTTTGATTATTAGAATAATGTATTATTAGAATGACCATTCTTATTGATTTTGTCAGTACAGTGATTTTTAAGCATCTATATTGATTTGTTTGTTTTGTTTGTTTTGTTTAATTATTTGTATTGATTTTTTTAAAATAATGTATTGAAAGTATTGATTTTTGATGAATGATTGTTATATTTCATTTTAGTTGAATACAAATTTATTTTGTTAATTACTTATTTTTCTATTCTTTGACTTATTTGTTATAGAAAGTATTAATTAAGTTAATTTTTGAAATGTTAGAATATCCTGTGAACAATATTATGGAATTTATTGTGGAATTCAATATTTAATTTAATATATTAATTCAATATTAATAATGAAATTCAAGTAAAATGTATTCTATTATTAAACGAAATTCACACAATGGTAACTATCGTGATTCCTTAATAAATTTTTTTATTCTTATTTTATTTTTTGATTATGTTTGAAATGAACTATTAATAATTTAAATATTTTATTTTCTATAAAATATTGATTTGTATTACAAGTTCAAATTAACATTCTTTTCGATTGCACTAAAAGGTTATATATAAATATCGAATGAAGGTTTTTTATAACCAATTTTTGTTTAGTGAATTTACCATAGAAAATATATGACTATGATGCTACGTATTATATACGATATATCTTATTTATTTATCTTCTACATACCTATTTTACAAAACGTACACATACAGATACATCTTTATATACACAAATACATAAATCGATAATTTCATAGCCTCTACTTTTCTAAATAATGCGCATGCTTTCTACAATGCAAAGAGAATGGTGCAATCGTTATTGATCGAATCGTCATTTTCAAAAGAGTACTTTTATAATAACATAAATGAAAATAATTTTTTATCATGAAAGTTTCTGAATAAAAATTATTTATATGTTCTTAAAGGAATTACTGTTTACATACATACACATATAATAATTACAAGTATGGTTAATTAAAAGACAAAGATAATGTCTATAGTGTTCGTAAACAATGGTCTATGATTTCTTCCGATGTTATTTATATTAGTACAATCAATTTTCGTTGATCTATCACGATGATGACATTATACGTCGCTCGGTGAATCATATTTTATTATTAGCCATAATGAATGCATACGCATTCAGTGGATTTTCAATCTCAATTTTCTCGAAAATAAAATCTCGTATTTAATATTCTTTAATATAATAATAATAATAATCTAATATTTTTTCTATATTTTCGATTGATTCTTTTATATGTGTATAATCACCTTCTTTCCGATTATATTACTAGCTTCGAATCATATACTGTGTATGTACATATGGTACACACACACACACACACACACACACACACACACATACACACACACGCGCGCGCGCGCGCGCACGCACGCACGCACGTACGCACGTATTTCGTTTACTGTTCCTATATAGTAAACGAATATTCACGAATGTTCTTTCTTGAAATGAACGTGATATTTCAATAATATATGCACGTATTCATGTATATAAATATGACATTGTTATTAATGAATTACAGAGGAATATTTCTATTTAGTTTACAAAATTATATGAATTTTCTCGTGTATTTATTCTTAGCCAAAGAAATCTGTAAATAATTCATTATGAACCATGCTACGTCAATACTTTATAAGCTTTAGATTTCTTTTTATTTACCACGAAAATGCGTCATTCGTGACGTCATAATGCTTTTATAAGTCATATATTTTCGATTATATTAAAATTATTAAAAGATCGATATATTTTTATGTATATATGTATATATATATGTGTGTGTGTATATATGTACATATAATATAATAGCATACAACGCGTTTTATTTTAGTTTAATTTTAGTTGAAGAACAAAATATTTCTATCGTATTCAAGGAAAAGAAAGTTTCAATACAATGGATGTCATTCTATGGTTTGGTATGTTAGGGAAGGAAATTCTCCGTAAGCTCTGTTGCCAGATTTCTCGACTATGTGACCCACAAATATTCAAGCATTTCATTATATTATATTATATTACCTAAATATGCTTTGTGGCTTTATTATTGAAATATTTTATGATATTTTTCTTATATTTATAAAATATTTTAATATAAAGTATAGCTCAGTTAAATATTCAATAGCTCAGTTTTTCTCTTGCTTAAAAATTATATTTCTATGAAATTGTAATTTTTTTCTTTCTTTGAAATTTCTTCAAAGTCTGAATTATATTATACAGTGTGTAATTTCTATATAAACTTTCCATTTTAAGATTACAGATATATGTATACTCTTACACAAAGAAAGAGAGAGAGAGAGAGAGAGAGAGAGAGAGAGAGGAGAGAGAGAGAGAGAGAGGAGAGAAACAGTAGGAACAATAGAACAATAGATATTTTAAAAGAAAGATACAAATAAATGAGTGTATATATGTATATAAAAACAATTATAAACTAAAGGAGATATAACAAAGAACAAGTAAATATTGAAAATATTGATTCTATAAAAATGTGAAATACGCCATCAAAAAGAAGACGCCAAGAAATTTGGCAACTCTGGGATTTATCCGCAGCAAGATGGCTGCATCAGATGTAGCTATCGTTTGACGATGGTAGAAAAGTGGTAGGGGAGGTACAAGCCAACGACCGCATTACAATTCCTACGCCAACAAACGTTTTCTTTCGTATATTAATTATTCAAAAGAACATAATACAATGAGCACAAATAATTACCATTATTATTTATAAACATCATAGAAATTAATAAAATGGTTTTTGACGAATAAACTGTATCATAATAATAAATTTAAAACAATATTTACGGAACTACTTTCTATCGATTGCGCGTAAGGACACTACATAGTGGCGTATGGAGGGGTATATAAGACCCCACCCAGTCGTCCGGGCGAATCAGTTCCTAAGTCAACCTCAAGCGGAGAAGGTCGTGTTTGGCTCTTGCATAGTATTTTAATTAGTTTTGTTACAAATCGGGGTTACTCTTATTTTTAATTTATTTTTGCAATCCGCAATTCTGCTCGGATCGTCAGGAAACACGAGCCAGATACAGGTTGGTGTTTTCATTAATTATTAAGATTGTTAGGTGTTACGCGGAAAGAATTTTATTTTCGCGACGTTGGCAACACTGGTATTTGTAAGTTAGTGCCTCAAGATACGAGCACGATGTTCGAGAAAAGATTCGAAGGAAGAAGCTGAAGAAATTACATAATTGTTTCCTGTGTTATGGACCTCGTCGTAACTTCACAAGCAGAGTAAGCAGAGGCCCAACATCTGGATTTTATTTTGTCGCAATAATCTGGAACGTTGATTCGGAACGAGATGTTAAGACCTCGAGAAATCGACGTAGACCAACCAAGTAAGACTGAGCAATTATCTAATTGGATAAAGAAAGTACGTTGCAAGAAATTAATGTGCCGCCGAAATCGAAAACGCAATTTACGCATAGAAGCTGTTTTGTCATACGCTCTTTATAAAGCTGAATACGAACTACGAAGAAAACAGCTTTCAAGGATTTCACAATGGCGGAAACTTAAACCAAAATTTTTGCAAAATTCACGATCTGATGATCATAATTGCGAAAGCCTGGAGTATTCCGAAATATATCAAGAAAGTAATCTATGGCATGAACCAGTATGTCAGGAATTGAGCAGCTTAAATGATTTTATGTTGAAACTTTCTGAAATCAAAGCTCCACTGCAACGATGAAATTGCGTAAACAGATGAATGGGCCTGAAAATAGTATTTGGCTCTCGCCAAATAATCCAACGTCCACGATTAAACTTTGTACCAAGATTTCATCATTTGGATGGAACTGAAGGACTTTGCAGTACCAACTCGTGTACTACGGCATCTAGAAGTTACATCATTACCCTGGTGTATATCTAGAAATTTTTTACTTGCAGTCTCACCGTTTGAGGTGGCTATGGGACGGGTGGTCATGGAGAGGCTGTCCATGGACACTGGGCATACATCTAAGAAGTCAAGATACCCCACACACTGGTCCTAGTACCTGCCATCAGTTTGGTTTGTAAACTGTATCGAGCCAAAATATTTTATTATCTTTGGAAATTGGAACTTTTCAAAGAGAAAAAATATTTTATGGAAGTTTATAGTTAATTAGATTATAGAGAATGTGCTCTAATAATTTCAGAATAGATTTGTAGCATCACTGGAATGACTTTTGAGCAGTAATTCATGAATCTATATGATTTTTGTAATATTCTCAAATGTGATATTAGATTGTGGCATTTAATATTTTATTATAAGGATGTTATATAAGATACAAGGATCTCAAATTGTAGATTAATGGCGTGGATTTTTGATATAGATATATATATATATATATATTGACGAAAATGTTAATTCACATTGAATTTTGTACATTATACATTATCTTATAGATGACAAGATGAGTTGCAAGAGTATCGTGAAAATAAATATCTTTGAAAAAAAAATGATTTTCTTCATAATCTGCCGGTATCATACATCGTATTAATACTATAAATCCTTTTCAGTATGGCATTCATCCTAGAAATCTTTGAGCGAGAGAACGATAGACGAATGTCGAAGCAATTGGTTATCGGCTGTGACGTTGGCCTATCTATAACCTGTAAAAATGAGGTGCGGTGAGACGTTAAGATTTGTATCGAAAGGGAGAGGGGTTAGTCTTTGTTTTTAGAAGGTCGTGTAAGGCGCACTTTGGTCGAAATGTGTGGTGGCATAACGCACATACGCATCATATCTTCGCACCTTCGGCACACATCCAAGTCGCGCGAGTCTTCTCAAAACCTTCAGCGCGCGATGCACAAGGTTCACTGCAAGGCAGAGAACTCGTACCACTGTCTGGTGAGCTCTTTCGTATTGCCAACGACCCTTGTAACGTGTTTCTTCAGATTCGGAACATTTCTACTGAACGTGGAAGATTCTCAAAAACCCCTCCAGTGCTTGCGCTGCTAATACCAGTTTACTCTGATCATTGACATGATGTAAAATCGACTATGCCAGTATCCAATCAACCTGATCGAATATGTTCGGTTAGCATAAGTTTTGAGGTATGATGATTCGTAATGCATGTCAGTAATTAAAGCAAAGAAATATGAGAGAAATGATCGATGATAAATATGAGTAGTTAAAGCAATTTCATGCAGATTCATGAACAAAGAATAGCTATGGGTACTACTAACAAAGCAAATGGTGCACAAGTTTTTATATTTTTCTATGCTCTTTTGGTCTGTGTGCGCAATAATTATTTTCACAGATACGATGTGATCCTGAAAGAAACTTATCCCTAGATGGCATAAAGGTACCCTGTATATCAATATTTTTATGAAATTAGGGATGGAATTTGTGCGTTCTGTTTTCTAGATTAAATGGAAGCATGGTCAATAGAATCAATCTTACTGAGATGTACAGAACAAGAATTGATTGAAGAAAGAAGGTATCCCTTACAAGTATTAGATGATATTACAAACTGACATGTATGAATAGAAGGACAGGGGACAGGTGTATGTTGAAATTTTTTCACTGCAAAGTTCTATTCCACTATGTGGATTTTTCATTCTTCACTCTAATGGAGATAGGATTTAGCAATGATGAGAACTGCTTTGGATGGAAAAAGTTGCTGGAACATGATCGAAAGTTTTTATACGTTGTTTGATCAATGCAATTTTGTTTTAAGCCCTGAGGAAAATTATTCTAATATCGAAAATTGTCACAATTAATAAGTGCAAATACATTGGATTTTTGAATACAAAACAGTATCAAGAATATTGGAAAAAGGCTGGCTGGCTTGAAAGAAATTTGCTTATTAATATGAATATATGTTTTAAGATGTATATTCTGTTGTGAGGCTTCTTTTGGGACTGTTCTGTTTTTCACAGTTTTCATACAAAAATTGTAATGCTCTGGAAGATTGCTGGAATTGTATATAACGCTCGTATAATCTCAATGTCTGGCTTAAATGGGAAAAGGTATGTTGGAGATCCCAGATTATTCACATTCTTATTCCAGTTACTACTAATCAGACCCAAAGATCACAAGCACATGGCTTTGGATTTCGACTGGATCCTGGCATATTACAATTGCTGATCATGTATTTGTAAGCAAACTTTACATAATGCATATGTTTGTACATAGTCGGATGTGCAATGTTGAAAAATTTATTACTATAATTTAAGCTTACGTATTTAATCGTTTGGAAAGAGTTTATGTGATAAGGGTGGGCAAAACAAAATGTTGTTCTGAGCTACAGGAATGTTGCTGTATGTTTCGTGCAATAACTAAATGGAGAAGACTCATTCGGATACATCTCTACAATATGACAAGATGTTATTGAGCAAGAGAGAATATTGAATACTATTTATTGAATTCATACTAAAAGAAAAGTAGAAAAACACATTTATTATATAGCAATGATTTTTTGATTTTTTTCTTGCTCACCAAAGTTTAAAGAACAGGTTCCTGCACTGCACGCTGATATCATATGATAACACATCTACAATATTTATTCATCAATTGAATATAACTTTAAACAAAATATTAAGGAAATGGATATTGTAAGAATTTATATTCTCGAATATCATAGTTTTTAATAGTATGTATGTAACGAGGTATTTAAACTTATTATATACCTAAACAAATTTTATGCAATTCTTGGATCAGTCTTTTTTTTATATATAATTTAGATTTGTAGATGGTTTATGTGGATATTAGGAAAGGAAAGGGAGGGCAAAAAGATTTTGCATTTTCTTTCCACAGAGATGCTGAATTATGCACATTTCCCCACGAGGTATTCTTGTGATATCAGCCAAAGCATGTGCAGCACGGTAGTCTACTTCAGAACGCATTGTACCTAGCCAATGGAAGATTAGAATATAGCTATTTGAAAAATGCATCCTTTGAAACTGCTAATGGGTGGAAAATTTCTTCATGGGATGCAGATGTTAACATATCCATTGAACGCATATATATCCAACAACTACTATTCCATCAGAAGATAATACTGCACAGAACATCCATCCGTATGTATCATGTAGAAAAAACATTCATTATTTAAATTTTACATCACCATCTAAGGAAGGATAAGGCAATTTCATACCAAAATAGATAGCTTGTACAATTGCAATAATTTTATTATTTAACAAGCTATAGTAATATAATTTACAAGACCCATCAATATTGGAGTAAAATATTCTGAGATAAAAAATTCAATTATCACCAAGTATAAGAGATCATTTTCAGATAGAAATATTTCCCAGGTAAATAGTAGGTATTGCGGGATATATTAATATTTTTCTTACAGGAAAATGCTTGAGATTAAAAATAACATTATTTCTTTAGATAAAAGCGATATGGAAGAAGTATATAAAGTGATGAATTTTATTTTTGCTGCAATGATTTATTGATCGCTTTCGTTAAACGTATAGAATATGAAAATGATATGATATTATTACAGATTTGCTATTATGAAATAGAAATTTTAATTTGCTTATGCTATAGTCAGGCAATTTACAAAGATGTAATTTAAAACAGGAGGCTTATATAATATTGAAACATAGGAAGAGGAATATTGGAGTGTAGGCTGTGTGAAATTAGTGCATTCGTTCGTTAATATATATATCGTTAATAACAAAGTATACATCAAGCTCAAGATAATGTGTATCAATATTGCTAAATTTGGGTGAAATATTAAATTTGATAGCTATATACGTTCAGTCTTAAATATATATAGGGTAATTGATGCAGTATGACAATTCAAATCTACCAACACAATTTAATGAATGATGCTTAATATTAAATTCTATGGCTGGAAAAGTTAGAAATATTGTAGAAACGGCTTTTGATGCTAGCAAACTTTGGTGAGTGAATTTCGTGAGTTATATTTTTTTAATTAAAAAGAGAGGACATTAAATTTTAATGGCTGTATTGACTGATATGCTGTGTATTGCGCTTTTAAAACATTTCATTGATTCTAAACTATACATTGTACAATAATTGGTTACTTTGCTTAAAAAATTATTGTACTGCTATATCAGTGTATTGAAAAGTTTAATAAATTATTTAGAAATTTTGGGAAGGGAAGGGGTGGGAGGGAGGGGGGTACTAATAATTTGAAGATTCAATGGCATTTCAGATAGCATCACTTATGTGCGATATAGAAAAATTGTCTAGCATTGTGAGTTGTCCTTCTAGGATCAAGAAAATGCATGAGATGGCAAATGCACTACCCTAAATAGTAAAGGAAATATCTAATTTCTAATATTTCATTGTTTCTATGATGCTAAGATAACGCTTCTCTCCTCTGATTCTTTAAAAGCAGTATAAACTGAGGTATTTCTTCAACAAAAATCATTTTATTTGACATACTGTAAAAGGTAGAATTGGTAATTTTTCTCCTAGATCATGTTTTATAATTTGTGTAAAAGCAACAAATATTAACTTGCAACCAATTTAGATATAACATCCACTTGATTAAAAATCATAGCACTTCATCAATATTACGAAATATTATAAAAATTCAATACAGGAAGAAAAATACAAAAGTCATTGTAACACTTAATCAATATTGAAAAGTGCTATCAAAAGTTTAATACAGGAAGAAAAATACAAAAATCACAGTATAGCACTTCATCAGTATAGAAAAGTATTGAGAAGTTGAAGGGTTCAATGCTGGAAGAAAAACAACAAGAGTACACTATCAAAAGTAGCAATAATCCATGAAGTTTATATTAATGAAAATATCAAATATGAAGGAACATATATTTACTTTATAAAAGCAGCTGACATATATTTCTGAAGATTATGAAGAGATTATGTTGATTTATGAAGATAATGATTAAGAAGATTACGAAGATTATGAAGATTATGAAGATTATTTAAATTATATATTGATTTATGTCATTTATGAAGATTAGTTAGAAACACAAGAAATTCGATATTTCCGGTAATGTTTTTTGATAAATATTATAGGGTCATGATTTGGATGCACCTGATTGAGAGCTTCGTTATACGTGAGTTATGTTTCGTACTCTCCACATTTGTTAATCAGCTATTTTTAGAGGCCATATACGTTTGTAAAAAAAAAAATAAGACTGCGAATGAAGATTATTGGAAGATAGTCGATCGCGATTTTCTCAGGACATCAATACTCGTTAAAACTCAAAATAAATCTAGTAAAAGGATTCTTGAAAACATCGATGGTGTCCCAATGCCCGATCGACTAGAGGATGGGATTGGTCGAATTACTATGACATCGGCAGTCTACTAATTTTGGAAGAGGTCTTCTTCATTTGGCGTCATCTTGGTTTATACCTTCATAGTCAAACTTTTAGCAGCTGATCATTAAGATGATCCTACACAGAAAGAGAAACTTAGAGGAGCGTTCATGGAGTATGGCTCTGGAGAATCTTCTAGAAGTACATTCGTTTGCGGTATCGCAGTTGGTGAATACATCTACTATCGAAGAATGAGAACAGAATCTACTTATGGCGTTTGCAATTTTCTGTCTTCTTTGATCTTGCGATTTTTCCTGTACGCGATTAGAGGCGATGATTTTCCATTGACCAACATCTTTAAACAGGCCTTGGGATGATCCAGAGTTCCAGCAAAACAGCCTATTTTTTCATTTTAAAAGGTTTGTATCAAACTATATGAATTAGTTGCGTAACATCTAATCCATTGGGTTTATCTACTAACAAACCTTTTTCTCTTACAGATATTTTTTTATAGTTCATCAGAGACTTCCAGCTCATTGAAGATAGAATTTTTTTCGACAGTCGTTTTCTTTTTAACTTGTGTTCGTTGTTACTTTTTAGTATTTTTCACATTTTTAACTTTTTCGATGCCATAAATGCATTAATTCGATCTGCATTGTCGGCCCTGTAATATGTCACTTATACAGAAAGCATGTATGTACATTTTAGTTTAAACTTAATTGTTATAAGAATTTTTCTTGTGACTTAGTGGTTACTGTCGAGATAATATTACATGATATCTGAAAGATTAAAAAATTAACAAAAATATATAAAAGAAAAAAAATTCAAAAGAAAAATCAGAAATATATAAGAAAAAGAATAAGAAGATAAGAAAATAAAAAAAAAAAAGATTAGAAAATAAGATAAGAAAATTAAAAAAGATTAAAAAATAAAAATGAAAAATAAAAATGAGCTTTTCTAAAAAAGAAATTAAAATGAGGATATACAAAAAATAGGAAAAAAAAAGAAAGAAAAGATTAGAAAAAAATAAAAAAGAATGTAGATTTTTAATAATTTCGGTGTATCGCTCTTGTAAAAGAGTAAATGACTACGCAATTACTTATACTATGATTATATATAGTAATTATGTTATACAATCTTATATTGGTAACCAAATATTATAATATTTCAGATATTATATTTTGAAGACTACTTTTAAATATGCTAATGCATAGTAGCAACTTTACAGGCCATCAATTCTATTTAAAATCGCATATAGTTCGAATGATTGATTGGTCTATGTAAAAAAAAAAAAAAAAAAAACTGCAAGTACTATAATATGTTACAAAATTAGTTAAAGTTTTTAAAAGGAAATCAATCTGAACTACAGATATTATTATAAAATATTTATAACAATATCTGAATCTTCATTATATCTTTAAGGTAGATATTATTTTAACATCAATATTCAATTGAGCACGTTTGAATTTTAGACCTTTTTAAATCGACTGAAATATTCTGAGAAATAATTATATTAAAAAGATTAATTAGATTATAGAAAAATTACTAATGACATTTGCGATATAAGAAATATATAAAAAATTTGAAAATTTCACTATTATAAATTCAGTGTATAAAATTTCACTATATACTTTTCATTATTATAACAAAAAAAATCATTCCCTTGTACTAAAAAAAAATGCAGAAACGAGAATGTTACTTTCTCAACATATATTCAAGTACGATTAAACAATATGTTACATATTTATAAAATTAAAGATTGTAATTACTGTCATTATTAAGAAGCAAAAAGTATAATAATAGAGTAACTACAATGTTACAAGAAAAGTAAAAAAAATTAAATAGTATTGTAAATTTGTAATATGCAGCTACTTTTCTACATAAATGTTTATTATTCCATTATAAAGTTGAAGAATGTATATGTTGAGAAAGTAAGATACAAAATATTTCAAGACTATAAAAATCAAATAAAATATTTTGAAAAAACTAAATACTATAATTCGTTGGGATATCAAAAGATTGTTATCATTCAGGAAACTGAATGACTAGGATATTATAATTGTCATTTTTCGAACGGATATTGAAGAACGATCATCACTTAGAGAACTAACATTAGAGGACCATTACCTAACGGCAGGCGTTGTAGAATCGTCATCACCCGGAGAACGGACATCGAGGGATCATCTTCACCCGGAGACTGGACATCGAGGGACCGTCATCACCCGGAGACTGGACATCGAGAGACTATTATTACACGGAAAATAGACATCGAGGGACCATCATCACATGGAGAACGGACTTCGAGGGACCATCATCACATGGAGAACGGACTTCGAGGGACCATCATCACATGGAGAACGGACTTCGAGGGACCATCATCACATGGAGAACGAACTTCGAGGGACCATCATCACATGGAGAACGGACTTCGAGGGACCATCATCACATGGAGAACGGACTTCGAGGGACCATCATCACATGGAGAACGGACTTCGAGGGACCATCATCACATGGAGAACGAACTTCGAGGGACCATCATCACATGGAGAACGGACTTCGAGGGACCATCATCACATGGAGAACGGACATCGAGGGATCATCATCACCCGAAGAGTGGCGGACATCGAGAAATCATCATCACCTGGAGAACGGACATCGAGGGACCATCATCACCCGAAGAGTGACGGACATATCAAGGGACTTCCAACCATTCTCGAACCATCCAATCCAACCATTCAAGAAGCGGACATCAAAGGTCAATTTTCCATGTCATGAAGGAATCACTATCGCCATCCATAAAGCTGGATATGGAAGATCATCGAGGGAGCAGATATATTAAGAGACCACAATTATTATTAAGAAGTAGATATCGAAAGATCATCATTACTCGGTACACGGACATTGAAGATTTAGCATCATTCGAAGAATGGACATTGAAGGGCTGTCATCACTCGAAGAATGGAAGTTGAAGGGCTGTCATCACTCGAAGAATGGACATTGAAGGGCTGTCATCACTCGAAGAATGGACATTGAAGGGCTGTCATCACTCGAAGAATGGACATTGAAGGGCTGTCATCACTCGAAGAATGGACATTGAAGGGCTGTCATCACTCGAAGAATGGAAGTTGAAGAGCTGTCATCACTCGAAGAATGGACGTTGAAGGGCTGTCATCACTCGAAGAATGGACATTGAAGGGCTGTCATCACTCGAAGAATGGACGTTGAAGGGCTGTCATCACTCGAAGAATGGACATTGAAGGGCTGTCATCACTCGAAGAATGGAAGTTGAAGGGCTGTCATCACTCGAAGAATGGAAGTTGAAGGGCTGTCATCACTCGAAGAATGGAAGTTCAAGGATTGTCATCACTCGAAGAATGGAAGTTGAAGGGCTGTCATCACTCGAAGAATGAACGTTGAAGGGCTGTCATCACTCGAAGAATGAACGTTGAAGGGCTGTCATCACTCGAAGAATGAACGTTGAAGGGCTGTCATCACTCGAAGAATGAACGTTGAAGGGCTGTCATCACTCGAAGAATGGACGTTGAAGGGCTGTCATCACTCGAAGAATGGACGTTGAAGGGCTGTCATCACTCGAAGAATGGACGTTGAAGGGCTGTCATCACTCGAAGAATGGACGTTGAAGGGCTGTCGTCACTCGAAGAATGGACGTTGAAGGGCTGTCGTCACTCGAAGAATGGACGTTGAAGGGCTGTCGTCATTCGAAGAATGGACGTTGAAGGGCTGTCGTCACTCGAAGAATGGACGTTGAAGGGCTGTCGTCACTCGAAGAATGGACGTTGAAGGGCTGTCGTCACTCGAAGAATGAACGTTGAAGGGCTGTCATCACTCGAAGAATGGACGTTGAAGGATTGTCATCACTCGAAGAATGGACGTTGAAGGGCTATCATCACTCGAAGAATGGAAGTTGAAGGATTGTCATCACTCGAAGAATGGAAGTTGAAGGATTGTCATCACTCGAAGAATGGAAGTTGAAGGACTGTCATCACTCGAAGAATGGAAGTTGAAGGACTGTCATCACTCGAAGAATGGAAGTTGAAGGACTGTCATCACTCGAAGAATGTGGACATGGAAGGACTGGCCACCACTTGAAGATCATCATTCGGATTGAAGATTATTACCCTTAGAATAAACATTAAAGAACCAGCATCATTCAGAGAGACATCGAAAGATAATCTTTAACATTAGGAATCATAGAATCATCGCTATTCAAGGAAATCGGTACCATCACAAGATTGAACGACATTGAGGAAATACTATTATTTGTTCAGGTTTGAAACTTACTGAAAGAACATGGTCATTATCATTTGAACTTAGACATGAAAATATCTAATAGAATCATAAAAAAAACAAATACTGATATATCATAATTGTCATTTTCATAAGAATTCAAATTATCAAAGAGTTTAAATTATGAGTTATCATCCAGAGAATTAATCATCAATTAAAAGTCATTAATTAAAAGTAATCATTGTTATTTAAAGAACGAATATTGGAGGACTATTTAAAAAGACATAGTATATGAAAATATCGAATAAAACTATTATTAGAAAATAACCAATTACAAAGGCATCAAGATTATAAGATCAATCGACATCATAAAACTTTGATATTAAAAACTTAATTTAGAGATATTTAAAATTTCTATTAAAGAGAGCTTAACTGTTTTTCTTTTATACTATCTATACTATTTATACTTTTATACTATTTCTTTTATACTATTAAACATTTTTCTTTTATATTATTTTTAACTTTTATATTTTCTTTAACATTATTTTTATATTATAGAATTTTGATATATTCTAGAAATTTTCAAATATTTAAAATCTTAATCGCTAAAAGTTATCCATACGTTTTTTTATTCAAAAATAATATAATTGTAGAAGTATATAGTAGAGGTAGAGATATTTTGCATGGGAGTAAAGGTATTTTTGTTGAATAGAATTTGAATATTTCTATTTTTATTTACAGAAGCATCATCAAGATACATTCGAGTTATTGTTAGCCTCAAAATATATGCTGTAAAATTTAAGATCATTAACATGAAGATTGCAAACACTCGAAGAATCAAGATCAAGAGAAACGACATTTTAATTAATAAATAATAATTTAAGTTAATTTTCATATTTAATAATTTATATTTTCAGAGGTGTGTTTGTATGTCTCTGCGTGTGTAATGTGTGTGTGTAATGTGTGTGTAATGTGTGTGTAATGTGTGTAGTGTGTAGTGTGTAGTATGTAGTGTGGTATGGTGTGGGCGCCCGTGTGTGTGTGAAAAAAACTTGTAAAATTATATTTTATAAATACATGTTTGCTATACATTATGTAAAATTATTATTTATATTTTATTATTAATTTTTATATCATAATATATCAATAATTATAAAAATTATAAAATTAATTATTGTCCAATATTTTAATTAATATAATCCTATGTAAAAACTCATAAATTTAACAGAAAGTAACTGTAATATGTGTGAAAATATATTTTTTTATAAAACTATTTTCTATACAAACTTTAACGTTTAAATAAATAAAATTACGCTTTTATATCAATATCGTAATTATTGAGGTATACCTGTATAATATTCTTAAGTTATGAAGTATGAAATTAGATCTATAACTATAAAATCTAGACTATTCGTATTGTTATCAGTAAAGGTATGTAATGGTAAACGTACTTGCGTAGTAGAATTATTGATGTAGATTAAATACTAAAGCATGATAACGTGATCATGATACGTTTCAACGATAACATTCTTGAAAAACAGGTTCCATATTAGCATAAAAGATCAAGTAGATAGATACGAGAAAATTATAGAACATTAATAATTTATTTTTCAAAGTTACTTGAAAGTAATTTAAATTTGCCGTCAAACGAATTTAAAGCCAAGAGAAAAATTAAGAAATTGATCAAATTTTCTTTATTTTAAATAAAAAATCAATCGAGCACAATAACAAATATTCAAAATAACTGTATGTAAGATAACAATACCTGTACAGGTTTTAAAACTGAAACATATAAAGCTAAATAATAAATAAATTTGTACAGTTATTTATGTTCCAATAGTAATCTGTTATTTTATGTATAAATATTAAACAAGAATAGATTTAACGTCCAATCGAAAATTTTGAACAGGGATAACAATTTTTAATAAAAATAAAAAAAGATATAAATTCGAACTATTCTATTTAAATATTATCATCGATAAACGGATGCATATGATTGGATCATTGTTGGAAGTATTATTTTTCTTAAGATTGAGGGAAAAATACTTTTATTTATTATTACATATACGTTTATTTTAAATATAGATTAAATTTAAATTAAATGAAATTTATTAAAGATTCACAATATCTATACATGCGAATGAATACGATCGAAAGAATTATATATATGTATGTAAATCTAGTTTTCGGAATGCGTCACGGCCTTCGAAGCGCCACGAACGGTTTTCCGACGTATGGTACCATATCATATCGGAAAGGTGATCGTTGATTGGCTCGCGCTTGGTACCTCACACCACCCCACACTACCACTCGGTTTATACCAAAGGCGGTGGAACGGGTTGCCTGGCAATCGAATAAAAGAGGGGAAGGAGGAGTGATTTCGCGCGTTGACCGGATTCCGAGTTGTTTCTGATACATTCGAGAGCTAAGGTGCGTCTTTTCTCGTCTGACTAGAAAGCGTTTGAAAAAAGGCGATACCTATCATCTCAGTACGACGAGATGTCCGTCATGGGTAAGGTAAGCGAATTATTCAAAATTTAGATATCGCTGATCGCTTTGATCACAACTCCCTTCCTCTTTATGTAGCTCAAGGCCTGTGTTATGTCGTTCTTCGATTAGAATTTGATATTTTACTCGTTTTTACTTGTTGTCTGTTTTCTTGATAATTATTTTGATATTTTAAAATACGATGACCTTGTTCAATGATCTTCTTAAGTCACTTTTTCCAGAATAAATTTGCTTTCTCTCTCTCTCTCTCTCTCTCTCCCTCCTCTCTCTCTCTCTTTCTCTCTCCCTCCCTCCCTCTCCTCCCTTTCTCTCTTCCTCTCTTTCCCTCGATCGGTCCCGAGCTAACATTTGTATATATGTATTAGTCATTGGTATCGCTCGTGTCGGTAAATGTGATAAAAGATAAAAAAAAGAAAAATTATCTTTGTTTCTTTTTTATTTTTTTTTTATTTTTTTTCCATTATAGCCGGTACTCTATTCCTATTGGAGGAGTTCCTGCTCTTGGAGGGTGAGAATTGGTAAGAAAAATAATATTCTTTAATTTAATATAATTGTACATTTTATTTTAAATATATGCAATAACATATTCGACATATATCTGTGTGCATTTAAATATTTTTATTTCATTGTTTATCATATTAATAAAGTAGATAAAAGAATATTATAAAATATACGTTATTTTAATGTTTTATCAGTTAAGTTATATCTTATATATCTTTGTCTTCATAGCATTAAATTTAAAGGAGATACCTTATGACATAAAACCTGTCAGCCTAGTGAAAGGTGGAGGAGAACAACATTGTAACGAGTTCCGTGAAATAAATCCAATGGAACAAGTGCCTGCACTTCATATTGACAATCATACATTGATAGAGTCTGTGAGTATAAAGTAAATTATATATTAATGAAATGCATTGCTTAAACAATAGTAGTAAGTGGTTATATTGGTTTTTCTAGCTAAATATATTACAATATCTGGAAGAGACTAGACCACATCGTCCATTGATGCCAGCTGATCCAGTCAAAAGAGCTAGAGTTAGAGAGATTTGTGAAGTGATAGCTAGCGGTATACAACCTTTGCAGAATTTAGTTGTACTGATATATGTAGGGGAAGAACGTAAAAAGGAATGGGCACAGCATTGGATAACAAGAGGTTTTACAGGTGATCAATTTAAATTTCATATTGAAATTGAAATATTGTATTATTATAATCAATAAGCTTACATTTGTAAAAATAAAAGTATCAACAATAATTAAAATTCTTCCTTTTACAGCTGTAGAAAAATTGTTGTCTTCCAGTGCAGGCAAATATTGTGTAGGAGATGAAATTACATTAGCAGATTGTTGTTTGGTGCCACAAATTTTCAATGCCAGAAGGTTTCATGTTGATTTGAGACCATTTCCAACAATTTTAAGGGTAGATAGACATTTAGAAGGCCATCCAGCTTTCACTGCAGCTCACCCTAATAACCAGCCTGACTGTCCACCTGAGGCGACTAAGTAGCAAGCAAGGCAGACCACCCTTTTCCTCTTCTAATTCATTGGAAGTATGGAAAGAGGTGGTCCAATTTTTTGTGGTTTGATAGTGGCAAAAGGTGTTAAAGTACCCATGAGCCTTATTTTGTATCAAATTTACAAAGAAATAACGTTATCAAGAAACTACTCTTTGTATTTATAGAGTAGAATTTACATGCATATAAGATGCGTTTTTGCTTAAATTTTTAATAAGCACAGAGAGCATAACGTTAAATTTGCAACTATATCTTTTGCTAATTTTATATGAAATACATTTACAGATCTGTAAGATAATGGTACGTTTTCACCTTTTATCACTTTTAAACTACAATTAAGTACTGAAATGGTAGATGATACAGAACATACTATGTATCACTGATACAAGATATTTCATCATGAACATGATCAAACTATGTGCTATTGTATCAGCTGTTTAAAAACAAAGTGATAGTTGTGCCATTTCTGTACTTAATAAAAGAATAGGAATATTGGCCTATTTTTTTACTTCTGTTATGTTGTTTTGATTATTTTATATGCACAATCAAAATTTACAAAATTTGTCTTCGTACAGCGTTTACATAATATTTTATATAATGTATTAACCTATTAAGAATAGGTTCTGTTGTCTGAAATCAAAAGTTTACTTTTATACTTATAATATAATTTTTCAATTAACTTTGACTCATATAGAATAAGAAAAAAGTGTTACTATTTAATAATAGTAAAATATCTTTAAATTTTTTGCTGAAACTAGCATAATGACTGCAACTTCCAATACATGTAGTATATAAACTTTGAAAGGAAGAGGGAAATTCATAGGAAATGCATTTTATTGAAATTTAACAACAATACTGAGGAATGAAAAGTACAAATCATATTCCTTTTAAAACATTTTCCCTTTAGGTACATCTAATTCTGTCGCGTGAGATAACTTCACTAAGTTTTAAATAGTAAAAATTATATATGATGATTATAATAATCAATTTATAATTTTTATAGTTCATATTATTTTTAATGTTAAAAACTATATATTTTTAAAAATGAAGTATTAATTCTTTGGAAATTACAAAATTTATATCAGGAATATGTCAAAATTACGTCTAATTTTCCTTATTTGAGATTATTATTATTTTTTTCATTTATTATCAGCATATGACTACATTTAAGTTATGTTAAGATAACTTCATTAAATCAATAATTGAAGTATGGTAAATAATTAATCAAATAGATTTATCATCAAACTTTTCTATATTTTAAGTTTTTTATTAATATAATATTGTGCAATTGATATTACTTGTTTGTGTATTTTCTACTATGGAAATAGAAATAATAATCAATTGTATTTTGCCACTGGGACTTTGTTATGAATGCAGAAAGTATAAAAAATTAATTTATATTTACATACTGATCAGATAAAAATTATGCATACGGCATACAAATGATGAACGTAGATAGATATGTAGATAATTTTTTATACAGAACATCTAAATCAAGGACTCAAGTACGATCATTGTATTAAATTAACGAGATTTATATAGATATCTATGTTGTTTTTCTCAGCGCAGTTTTTTTGTATATTGTCTTTGTCCATATATAAAAGCGCAAACAAGTAATGCACATTACAGTTGTATACAACATAGAATTATCTAATAAATTAAAAAAATGAAAAGCACACGTATTACATAATAAGGAACATGTAATTGAATATTGCTATATATTGATCTTTTCTTTTTTTGATTAATAATTTAATTTCATTAAAAACAGTTAATCATATAATGATCAGTAATTTGATGACTGATAATGAATTCATCACCATTCATATAATTTATATAAAATAAAAATTAACTTACGTTATGAGTACATGGTGAGATATAGTAATTTTTTCTGTAAATTTTAAGGCAAAAATAGTATTTTGCCCAATTACACTGATACAATATGATTATATAAATATACAGTTACAATATATCACTCTGGAAGTAAAATGTAAAACTTTTATTGGAAGCATTATATAGTTTGATAAAATAATGGCAATAAGCATATTCGTTACAACTTCATGTTGCTATGGTCCTAATTAGATTTTAGGTAGGATTACTTACATAACATTTGTAAAAGAATGTGTGGGAACGTTAGAAGAGCAAATGTGAATCTGTATAATAATGGTAGCATTTTGTCACCATAGTATGATATACATATTTTATAAGTGAAAATGATAGTGTATGTTCATCGCTTATAGGAAGTAATAAATTCTGTGTCATAGCAATGTATATTATTTTGTAGATGCTAAAGTAAAAAATAATGAATTAAGTATGTTTGTGACTGTGCACTTATTATTTGAATAAATATACATTTTAATTGTATTGATATAATTTGTACTTGTAAGAAGTATAAACATACATATATTGAGTAGCATTCATTTCAAGAATGTCACTGTTTTGTTATAAAATACATGTTTCATACATCCAATACTTATTTTTGCCTTCAAGTTTTAAGATCATTTCCTTTAATAGAAATAATATAAATTTCTTTTTTTTAATAATGTATATCTAGCATAAAAATTCTATATAAAAAGTTTTTGATTACAAAAGCTTTGAATAATCTTAAATGTTATTAATAATTTTATTTAAACAAATGCTGTTTTGATGTTTTTTTTGCAATATATTGATGAACTATACACTTTAATAATCTGTAAATATTGCTAAAGATGTTAATAATAACTTACCATAAAAGCCTTCTTGAAATAATTCCAAAATTTAGAGAAGAAAATAATAATATATAAAACATACTAATATAAATAATGAGGATTTTGCTTTATAAGGGATTGAAAACAATTATGGTTTGATAATATTTATAAAGGTATTAAATTTGATGTACATACAAGTGAATAAAATAATACTACAAAAATAGAAATGTTCAAATATGATTTTGTAATAAGCTGCATAACATTGTGAATGTAATACTTTTTAATATCTCTATTACATTCATATAAAGTATATATTTGTATATGTATATATATATATTATTTTACAAATTTATATTTTTCATTCTCTAAAGTCAACAATACTCAATGACAATCAATTTTAACATGAATATTTTCACTTGTATTTTCTTAACTTATTGCATTTTGATTTTAACAAGTTATTTGCAGCACCTTTTCGCAAATCCTTCAGGTAAAAAAGTATATTCACTTATCTATTGACTAGTTAGGGCAACAATATATCTATCATTAACTTGCACAGCAATGAAATGCACAGAGCAGATAGTATTCATACTTAAAATAAATTTAAAAAAAAAAAAAAAATGCACATGTACAATTATACAAATATCACCTATAAAATGGTATAATTAGATAAAAATAATAGAGTAACAGTGACATGTGGAATGATATAATTATTTATATTAACATCTGTCCAATCATGCATTGTTAATTATTCTTTTGTATGCATTTTCATGGAATTCTTATATACTTCCATGTCACTATTTCTTCATTCGATATATTACTCAAATGAATTATTACCAAACACAGTCTTTCACCCTGTTAATAAAATAGTTATATAAATTTTTATATAACTAACTGCAGATAAACTAGTTATATAAATTTTTGTGTACAGAAATTGATCTTATAAAAAAATACTTACATACTAAGTGTGATTTAAAAATATCTTCATTATGCACAGCATATACCTTATTTACAAGTGCATCTTGTCCTATAATTCGATCAAATCCTTGGTAATGATCACTTTTATCAAAACTTAGGAAGGATATACAATTTTATAGATTATGTAAAAATTGTCTACATTTATGATATTATATTTATATAATAAAAAATAATATAGAATAATATTTCAAACCTTCCTAATTTTGACAAAATTACAATAACTTCTGAGATCTTGAGATAATCAAAAGAGTTCAGAATTCTTTTCATAAACAAGTGCTTATTTGCCACACTATATGTTATGTATATATATGTATATATATATATATATATATATATATATATATATATATATATACATACGCGCACACACATACATTCATACATATATACATACATAAATATATGCATATGTTATATACATATATACATATATATATATTTGTTTATTTATTTATTTCACAGAATAGAA
The DNA here is from genome assembly GCF_905475345.1 of Vespula vulgaris. NCBI lineage: Eukaryota > Metazoa > Arthropoda > Insecta > Hymenoptera > Vespidae > Vespula > Vespula vulgaris. The sequence continues at coordinate 7,437,358 of NC_066592.1, read as the reverse complement.
TCCGATATAGACAAAAAAGAATTCAGTGAATGTGAAATAGTGTACATGGTGACCATACAGCGACATTGAATGGATAAATGGATGGATGTATGGATGGTGGCTAGGTCATGAAATGAAGAACAACAGAATGCATTTAATGAGCGATTGTTTATTATGTTCTTATGATCACTTGTCATACAGGTAACGATGCTTTTCATGAATGAAAATAGTTAATATATTATGTTTATTTATAATTATTTAACATTGAATGGAATAAATTGATGATGAAAGAATAACAATTTATGAATGTAAATAAATGTTGTTAGCGTGTAAAGTAATATTAGGATAGATTCAAAGTGCTGTGAACTAATTTTACTTCGTTGATAACAATAATGGTGCCCAATAGGTAATGTTAGGACATCTATTTAACAACAACAAAATATAGAACAATTGTATCTAGTAGATACAACGTTAATAAATAGAAAAAAAGTAACGTTACGAGTCACGTGATACGTAACAATCGATACGTACTTAATCATTTGTGAAAATTCTTTGTCATGACATGTTTATAACGATTTTGAATAGAATGTTGTTAATGTCATTTAAACATCCTCTATGTGGACACTTATCGCATCATCGGTAAGAATACCGTACTATTAAGCGTTCAAACAACAAATGCATATAGCAATGTTGTTATTCACTCGTTACATTTCTAACTTGCCATTGTTACTTGGAACATAAAAGTTACAAGTTTTCGCTTAATAAATATATCTTTAACCAACCATACAAAGGTACATTTGATGAGATACTAAGAACGTAATAAAAAATAACATTGCATTTGTGCTTAATACAATAGCATTTGGAAGGAAATTGTAAAACGTAGAACAATATTCGCGAAACTTTTTCTTTTATAATAATATATAACTTTGAGGTTTTCAGAAATTATTGTGGCCAGGTCATATATATGTATGCGTGTTTGATGTGTGTGTGTGTACGCGCGTGTGTGTGTGTGTACGTGTGTATGTACATATATATATATCTCTTTTTTTTAATAGCACAGTAATGCTCATTTGCCTGATTTTCTTTCGACAGTTTATACGTGCATTCAATAATTCGTAATTTATCGAAAACTTCGTTAATTCTATTTTTTTTAAAGCGTATTTACGAAGAACCTGTTAGTACAAGTTACAGTAGAATTAGTTTTTCATTCATATTTCAAAAGTAAATTACAGTGTTCTCTGAGAAAGAAACACTGAAATATTAAAAAATACAATTTTGCTCACTGCCCGCAATGCACCATTTTATATTCTGACCAAGTGAACTGTGTAAAGTGTGTAATTATAGCATAAATGATGATTAGAATGTTTGCCTAAATGTGCAGCATAATTTATAATGTGGAAAACATATGATACGCAAGATTGTGTCCTTAAATTACTTTATAGCCAAAGGAATGTAAGATACAATACTTGATGATCGTATCTCATCAGTAATGAATGAATATTTATGGTACCTCTGCAGCCAGCTGCTCTTATTTCAGATATCGTGGAAGATAATTTCTATTTCTAATTGGGACAATAATTAAGGTGTGAACATATAAAGGTAAAGCACAATGTCGCACTGCGTTATGTGTGGAACCTTCTACTTGCATGTAGGCATGTGATTTTGACACTGTTTTAAGTGTAAATGTTTTTTGTATGTATGATCAATTTATGAATGTGACCGTGCACATATGCGCATCTGTGCACTTGTGACTTAGCAATATAACTACTTATACTCAACAAGGTACTTAATATCTTTTTTTATCCCCGAGCTGCTATGTGCTACTTCTACCTCAACAATAACGATCTTCTTCAAGTTTTTTTACATATGCTTACCCAAAATAATATACCATATTAATAGTCTAAATCTAATTCTCACTTCCAATAAAATAACATTACATACAATTTTGTACAATCCTTCTAAATTTTTATAATGAATGCTCCTGTTATCCAGATATTGTTTCATTACGTTCCTTTGTGAAGTTTTGCAATGTTATAATAGTGATACTGAATCATGACAACAAAATTTATGATATGAAAAATATTCCACATCTTGCATGCACTGCTATTTTGTATATACTGACCAATGATATAAATTATATATTAAATTTTAATAAAACTTATTAAACATAATTTTATTTATGAAATGCATTTTCTTTGTCACAAGAAGATAATATAAACTATATTATATATTATTTATAGTCATAAATTGAAAAATTTATGACTATATTGAAAATATTCTTAGTAAAGAATAATAAATAATTTCATCTATGATGCTACAACTATTGCTTATACAATGATCCATTACATAAATATTTAATGAGAGAAAAAAAATAATTCATATAATATTTTAAAATTTGGTCAGTGTATTATACAATAATACATTGTTCATCAGTGTTAATTATACACAAAACAGCAATGCACAACACTATAACAACTCTATTTGTAATAGAGCATCTATCAAAGTCATTCTGTGCAATTTATGCTTAATATAATTTAATAATTTTTTTTCGCATTATACTTAACACACTCCAATTATTGTTACACTCCTTTTACTCTATTGTCAATTAATGCAATTCAATAAATGATTTTTGTGACATTTTCTATTATAATTCTTAATATAATAAATCTTAATATAGTAGTAGAATTTATATTAATTTTCATGGCTATTGTGAATTCGCCTTATTATTTAAAAATTTAATCATAGTTAATATTTGCAAGAAATGGCAGTAAAGTAATTTTTAGAGAAACAATATTATTAGATGACTAAATGCAACATTTCTTTAGATAAAATAATGTTAATAATTGCAAATAGCCAATTAATGATGTAAATTTTCACATAGAAGAAACGATTGTAGGCCTTTGTCATGATCTCCATTCGTATTTTTTTTTCATAAACTATTGTTTTAGTTCATAAATTTCATTGAACGTGTCATTTTAACATATACGCATACTATAAATGAATATTATTGTATTATTTAAAAACAAACTCATAAATATTATATTGTTGAATAAAAAAAATGGAAAAGATTCAATAACATAATTTTTTTATGAGTTAAATTATTATGATTTTATACATTTCGAAAATTATAAACAATAATTGAACAATTTTTATTATAATTTATGAGAAAACGTTGCATTTTTTATTATCTTTTACCAAATATATGTATATACTTCAATCAAAATTAATATTGTTTTGCTTTATAGAATCTTTAATAAAATGCAACAATATAGAAACTAAAATCGAATCTTGATCAAAAGTATTGATACTGCTATTATAATATTTAACTCCTTATTTCCGCGATGAGAACTAATATTTCGTATAATGCAAACTAAACGATCATATAAAGGTATTTTATAATACTTTATAACAAGATTTTATATATAATGAGAAATAAGTATAGTCCGACTTTATTCAAAACAATCTGCACTTTGCAGAATATACACATCTTTAACAACACGTTCTACTGTCAAGTGTCAACAAGTGTGGCTGATGGTGGTATCAATATGGCACTAAAGTGATTGGATGGAACACAAATGTAATGCAGAAATTTTCCTGGTATCAAATATTTGTTGATTTTTCAGATACTTACTATGTAACAATAAGATATTGTTATTTTTTTTCTTATAAAGATTAATGTAATCTATGCGAGAGTGGAGTGATGGATGATGGAGCATGATTCAGGATGTAGCCTAGCACACACAGCCAAGTAATGTGACACGCATGTCATCTTGTGTGATAACATGTGTCAAATTCAATTATAGTTACTGTAACAATAGTCATATTAGAATTGAGGCGAGTCAATGCAATTCCTACAGTTCCCTGATTACTACACTACATCTCCACGTGCGAGAGCATAATTATTTACTCACTCGGTAGATACTTCAAATATTTCATCCTTATTAATTAAAATGTTGAAACTGTAACGATAATTTCATAAGAGATTTAAGAGACTACCTACACACCTATATCTAATAATTCTGTATAACTAAATATTACGACACACACAGAGATCATGTCGCATAGTTACTTATTGAGTTAGTGGATGAAATATCTCAAACTGTACAAAAACAAAGTGTTACATGAAGTAAGATTCATCTATGATCAACAATGACTGCCGGCTCGTGGATACAACACTGAATTCTCCTTTAAACAACTCGTAGGTAACTGGTCGGCGAACCAATACTGTTTTGCCACTTCATGTACATTGTTATTGCCTTTTATTTCAAAAAATAACTGTACAATGTAGAGCCAATTAGATAGTATCTAATGGTATCTTTATAAGTGTTATCTAAACGTAACTAACATCTAAGTGTTAGTATTATCAGAATAATTTAACAAAATATATACCGATAATAGAAAGCAGTTACTTGTACTATATGCCAGTGGCACAAATTGAGGTACTTAGAAAAGACTCTAGTCACATCCACTTTTCTATGCGATTGGACAATTCTTCACTATATGCAACTCTGATTTCTGTACAGAATTTTACACTTCGGCATTATATAACACGCACACCTTAATAAATGTATTTAGCATTAAAGAAGTACTTACTATACATTCATTTGATTTACGTACACATGCAAATATTGTCACATATGTAGAAAGAAGCTCCATTCTTGACTTCTCCTTGCCGGTGAACTTTTGTAATCCATCAAGTTATTTTTCCTGCGCAAATAAATTCTACAGTTTTAAAACGCTTAATATATTGTGGCATTTTTCATGTACTGGCTGCTGGTAAAAATATCCCTTTATCAACTCCATCACAGCTAGTCTTAAACATATTCTGTCCTACTAAGGAATGTGTTAACTTGAAAAAATCTACAACACAATTTATGCTACCCACAAGTTGTTTTACATAGAGAGATATATTGTTTTAATGAGTAATTTAACTTTTCTGAGAAGCTAATACATAAAAATATGTTTCACTACTTATACTTGTAATGTGATTATGATAATTATGATTTGGAATATAACGAGTAGGAAAAAGTTGAAATGATTTGTAAAGTTGTTGTATCTAAGAAAATATTCTTTTAAGTGACAAAATGATTAACTATTAAGAAATGATATTCCTTTTTTTGTGATTATTGATATTCTTTTTTATAAATTCTATAATGTATGTAAATACCGGCAGTCAGAAGAAAGAAAGAGTTTGCATAGAAATTTTGAAAACGCGAAAGGAAGAATAGTAACATAAGATTAACAATAATCAATGATAGATATAATATAATGACGTGATGATAATTAGTAAAACATTACTATGATATAATTAATATAGAGAAATATTATGCTGCCAATAATATAAATAGCATCAGAGCTATTAAAATAGACTAATTCACAAATTAAATTAATGCTATAAATTACATTTATGTATTCTATTAGAATTTTATAACAATTCTATCTACAGCAAACTAATGTTTTTGCATTTTATGGTGCCTGTGTGACTTCAATGCATTTGAACAACACAGTAATGTTAATCGACACATAGAATTTATGGTTAAACGTAAACCTGTTCTTTCATTTGCGGACGCAAATATTTTATCAACAATATTATAATATCATTCCACTACCTATAATGTGTATGTGTATGTGTTTGTCGTGTTGTGTATGCGTAATATGCGTGAATACGCGTCTCATTTATATCTCAAATAATATGAATTCTCTTTTTGTAAGTCTATGTCAATCTCTTCATGTATATATATACGCATCTTTATATATATATATATATATATATATTTATATATAGATATATTTCTCTCTCTCTGTAATATATTATTATTTTATCATTTTTACTGTTATTACTCATGTTATGCGATATTTATAAATGTACAAGTCATTATTTTTAAGAGCGGTGAGCCAGCGCCTCCAGCTATGAATTGTACTCATGTACACTTATACATTTCATTAGACGCTACAGCTAATAATTTTAGTTACTAGTTTTGCTATACCCATTATTAATTACCACCTATCTTATATCACCCCATCCTATTACCTACCCGCAAAGATAAAGTGATTTGAAATGTCAGTATTAGCCCTCTTTTATAAAAGAGTAAACACAGACTGCATTCGATCGAACACCACTATATTGAAACAAGAGTTCCAAATAGTTTTACATTACACAATGACCCCACTCTGTTTAAAAACAGTAATTATATGGGTCTGCTTTGAGTTTTGCTCAGATTAATATGAATAAACTTGATAAGATTCTACATAAATTGTCATACAGATCTCAGGAATGTATGACGTGATGGTATTTCACTCTCATATATAAGAAACATATAATTTTTTATAATGTGATGAACTATGAAGTATATGACATAATTCCAATCAAATAGCAAATGTTTTATATAAAAAATTGTATAGTGGATAAAAGCAGTGTTCAGCAATAACAATAACTTGCACACAAATATGCACAAAAATTATTTTTACAATGTAGACAATGTACAATGTGATATAATGTATGTATATTTGTATGTATCTATGTACGTATGTATGTATGTATGTATTTATGTATTATCATGTTAGTTCTATTTATTACTACATTGTGAAATAATATGAAAATTTTCTAGCAATATATTAAATTTATTTCCATTTAATTAGTATATTTCAAAATTAAAAATAATTAGATGAATGTTTAATATATTAATTATATTTCTAAAAACCAAGGAACCAACTCTGTGCAGTTAAGCTATGGAAATATTTGTTATTATAATAAGAAAAGTAATCATTTTAATGGATATGACATATAGGCTTTTACCTTCAAGTGAGTATATGATGAAGAATAAAGTCAAAAATTATGCTACTTTTGAGTATACTTATCTAAATATTACACGAAATAGATAAAATTCTATTAATGCATGGATCCAACGATTTAGAGTTAAAAATGATACTTGGCAATGGTGAATGATTATTCTTTATGTACTTAACTGGTCCAGCCAGCTTTGATATATAAATATATGTTCATATTTAGAATAGCTCTTATTCTGTATGCATATTCAACTTCAAGCCAAGTCATCTTTAACTTGTATATGGAAAATCTTTGGTTTTGGCAAGGTATTACTCTATACTTAACATGCCTTTTTAAGTAACACGTTAAGCGAGTAAGATCTTGTTTAGCCTAGACATTTGCTATTTAAGGAACAATTTAACATAATAATTTAGATATGGTTTTATGATAAAATAAAAATGAATTTTTTTTATGAAACTAAGTGAAATACTCACGTCTCATTTAAAGACTTTCAAATGAGTTCTGTATGACATAAATTTCAAGTAATATTCAGTCAATATATTATTAAAAACAGAAAGAAGAAAGATGATTCTCCGTAGCATCTGCCACATATCTTAAAGGTTTGTGGTCAAGCATACCACATCTAGTTCATAGCAGTTTTGTCGGATCACCTGTCAATATATTATATCGTATAACTAGATATATTATGTGACTCTGATGTAGTACGTGTGTATTATATGTGATAAAGCCCCGTAATGTGGTGTATCACAGAACAATTGTAGTAGTTATCATATAACATATAATATTTATATCATAATAACCTTAAAAGATAGATCAATGTTGACGAGCCATGATGGATGCATGAACAGTGATGAGAGAATGCAAGCGCTATAGTGATGCAGCGATAGATGACAACGGGTGGTAGGTGGTGGTAGTGGACAAGTGTTAAAGAAGGGAGAAAGGAGCTGCCGTAGCATCTCAAAGTGTGAAGAGGCGAACAACGGAGCCCGATAATGGAGATGATCAAGAATGCTGTACTTGAAATCAGTGAATCATACTGGCGATGGCATTTTGACGTGCTCGTTTTGCTTCCTCTTCACTAATCCTTTGCTCGATCAAGTACTGAGCAGTGCCGATCGCATTGGGATAACCCGTGATAGTCACTATGCGGTTCCTGGTACCAGGGGCAAACATGCCTTTCTTAGAGATTTGAATGTTGGCGCCACTTAGGTGCTGAATCTCAATGAGGGCACGACCACCGGGTCCCAGAATAGCTCCCACTATAACCTCTGCAATTTCTATGTCTACTTTCTTGGTCTCCTTGTTGTTGGCGTCTACCTGTGTAGGACTCTTACTTACAAGTGATAACTGGTTAGTGCCCAGACCAAATGAATTGTTGTTCAGGTGAATAGCACTGGCAGCAGTGTTGTTCTGTCTAAATGGATCGAAAGGCTCGTATCTATCAAGTGTATTGCGTGGAGTAGGTGAAGTAGATCCCAGTGCAGGAACTGTTCCAATTGGCCCGAAGACTCCACCGTTATTGTTAGAACCATTGGCTGTTGTGGTGCTATCCATTGGATTTCCCAAATAACTCATACTTGATGGCATCCCAATACCCATCCCAAGGATATTGTACTTTGCGAGAGTAGCAATGGCGGTTAAAATCTCGGTAGCAGCAGGTTCTGAGAAACCTGTTGTACGTAAGTTCAGCTTTATATGTTCTAAAAGTTGCGTTGTTACTGGAGCTGTACCAGCAGTGATAGCAGCACCTAAGTTCAAGTTAAGGCTCAGTCCAGCGCCATTCAAGAGACTTACTGTAAAAAACCAAATCACAAAATATACAATCTGTTTGTATTCATGACCTAATAATTATACACTAAAATTAAATATAAATTTTCGTTAAATATCAAATTTATAAAATTTGAATTATAAACATGATGAAATGAACATAAGAGTGACAAAAATATACTTTACTATATAAAATTATATTTTACCTGTATTAAGCCCAGCCGTAGAAGTATATGTAGGTGTACTTGTTGGAGCTTGAGCATAAGGACTGCCTGTAGGATTGTAATTGGCAACAGGGCCACTTACATCAGCATAACTAACGTTTAAACATGTTCCACTTTGTGGATCATCTGCTACCTTTGCTAGGATCATCAACAAGGCATTTCGATTATTTTCCTTTTCCCCTATTACTGTGATACATCGTTCTTGAAGAGATAAATCTTTAGCTTTTTGACTAATTTGAACATAAGAGCCAGATTCTTCTTTAATTTGTTTAATGTAATTTCCACCTTTTCCTATAATCATCCCCGCAGTGCTGTTAGGCACTAAGATTTTTACCTAAAATATTATTAATCATTTAACAACAATCCTTTATATCACATAAAATCATTAAATATAACAGGATTATCATAATATCATACCTGTTTATCTCTTTCTGCCATTGCTTTACCAGATTCAAAATCCACTGTGGTTTTTGACGTAAGATCTGGTTTCTCTCGAATTTTTTCCATAATGAAATCCATGACAGACATTATAGCTTCGACACTACCAGTTATTAAACATACTCTCTCTGTAGTGCCTATAATAGAATAATTAAATCATATTATAAAAACATAAATAGAGGATTATGATACTAATAGTATATCATTACAAGAACAAACATAGATCAAGTACCTGGATAAAAATCATGTGATTTAGACATTTTAACTCTTGCTCCTGTATCTTTTTGAAGTTGTGCAATAGTCTCTCCGCCTTTTCCAATGATGGCACCGGCAGCCACACCAGGGACCAATACTTTGAGATGATATGTTCCATCTCCTCCTATAAATATTCCATAACAACTTCTGCACAACAATGCGTCAATGTATTTAATTAAAAACCTATATAAGGCCTATTTACTAATATATGTATTACAATCTGAATATTATGAAAGTTAATAAAAAAGAATTTTATAAAAGCAATGCATAGGTTAGACTGATCCGTGATCTTTAATTTAAAATTATTCCAATGCTTAATTTTTAAATAATTCCGAAAAATATGCACAAAATAAAGCAATTAGATGGTCATTTAGGATAACATTTTTAAATCGCTTAATAAAAATCACGCGGGAAAAAAAAATAGACATTGCAGTGAAATACGAGAGATAATTGGCGCGAATAATATCGACATAAGATAGTACAACGTAGGAGAATCACAAGCTCGATACGAAGTCGCAAACGTACCGTACTTATCGCGATCAAAAGACGAAAGGGATGGCGTTGATCATTCGCGATAAGAAAGACGAAAATATGCACGGAACGATGTAAAGATGGAAAGAAGGAAGCGAAGGTTCAAAGGGAAGACGTGACTCGGAAGCGCAGTGGGATTGGCACGAAGTTTTGATGCGCTGAAGGCAAACAGCTGTTTGACAGATGGAAGCCCCGTGCGCTCGCTCGTTCGCTCGCCTCGCATCGACCTTGACCCGCAACCTCGGCGGCGAAACGGTGCGTGGTGCCTGACAACTCACCGATACGCCACATCCTAGTAACTCTGCCACTTTGCGTCTAACACGGCAGTGGTGGCCGTGTCTGTGGTGGTAGTGGTAATGGCGGTGGTGGCGACGATGACGACGATGTGGAGGTGGCGGCGACGACGGCGGTAGCGGTAGCAGGCAGCAACGACGACGTAGGCGGAGAGGCGATGGCAGACACGATGCCAGAAGCAAGAGTAAAGTAGAAGAAAAGGAAAAGAAGAAGAAATAGTAAAGAATAGCAAGGTACGATGTTGCGTTCCTTGGAAGAATGAGCTTTTGCGAGAAGAACGTCACTGTATTATGGGGATCCGATGACGGAAATAATGAACGAAAGGAATAAACGAAAAAATGACACGATGTATACGTGATGGATGACATAAAATATGACACGCGACTCGCGTCCGCCGACGGTATCGTCGCTTCGTCGTCCTTGTCGTTGTACAACAATATACGAGAAATAGGAAAAAAGACGAAGTGAAGGTAGTAAATAAAAAGAAGGAGGAATCGACGGCGACTCTAGCGCGAGCAAAGGTACTACTGGCGCGAGATTGATGACGAAGTTGCAGAGTCACGAAACTGTCGACCGTCTTGTCACGATCCTCCATTAAAGTCGACGACGAGCGTATCGCGATCGCAGCTCGGCCATCCGCTCGCGCCGACGAAAAACGCCACTCTCCTTCTTTTTTCTGTTCTCACGCAAACGAGAGAAGTGAGAGAGAGAGAGAGAAGAAAGAGAGAGAAAGAGAGAGAGAGAGAGAGAGAAAACTTGAAAACACGCGACGCATCGTCGCGCGGCGCACGACGTTGACGTTGACGTTGTTTGGTGTCGACGTCGACCTCGTCGTCGTCCGTGCTGTTCTCTCGACACAGCGCAATACCACCACAACGAAACAAATCGGATAGATAAAATGCTTATGCGAGAAAAAGAAAGAAAGAGAGAAAGAATGTAGAGAATACGAGAAGGAAAGGAGACGTGGCATGAAAGGATGCGCAAATCGCTGTACGACGTGACGCGTTCTCGCCTCGTTCTATGGAGGCATTTGCCAATCGTTTAAAGTGGAAAACGAAAGGGAATGGTCGATCGGTTGGTTGAACGGCATGATAGACATCCAAACTTTTGCGACCGTCGGTCGAGTACACTGAAGACCGAGCGAGCAGAAAGAGAGAGAGAGAGAGAGAGAGAGACAGAACGAGCGCGCGAAGCGATCGCTGTGTCAACAGCAGTAACCACCAACGAGATTGTCAAAGACGCGCGTAAAACCAAGAAATAGAGAGAAAAAGACGAATGTGATGGATTAATCGAAAGGAGAGAGGACAAGGAAGAAGGAAATGCATTGATGTTCAAATGGATGGATGGATGGATGGATGGATGGACGGGTGGGTGGGTGGGTGGATGGATGGATGGACGGTCGAACGAATAGAGAGAGAAGGGAGGAGTGGGGAGGAGAAAGAGAACCGTGCGTGCGACCACCGAGTTACAATGCGCGTGAGAAAAAGTCTTCTTATGAAAGAATCGTCGCGGAGGACGTTCTATGAGATTACCTGATCCATAGTGGGACCTTTTCGTGGCGCCATCCTCCGCGTCGCAGTCGAGCGGTCGCTTTCTGGAGTCTGCGATCTCTGGGGAGGGACACGTCTCCATTCCTGAATCGGCGGCCATCTTGGTTCGGTCGTTCAGCGCAGCGCACACACCAGGTTACTACACAGGCACACACACGCACGCACAACAAATGGGGAAAGACGGAGGGAAGAAGAGAGAGAGAGAGACAGAGCAGAGAAGAGAGGAGAGGAGAGAAGAGAAGAGAGAGAGAGAGAGAGAAACAAGAGCGATAGAGCGACGGGGACGGTGCTACTCTTCCAATCGCGAAGAGTAGTAGAAAGGAAAGAGAGAGAGAGAGAGAGAGAGAGAGAGAGATAGAGAGAGAGAGAGAGAAATACAGAATATATGTACGAGAGATAAAAAGAGAGAGAGAGAGAGACGTCGGTCGACGAGGGGGGCCAGGTGTCGTGGGTCGAGCGACGAGCGGTCAGCCAGAGGAGCTACCACCACTCACGATTTTTTCTAATGAATCGAACCGGACGAACGAATGTACGAACGGACGAACGTACGCACGAGCACGAGCTTACTGATGGATTTTTGAGGTGACGGATGGGAGACGTACCGCGGACGTACGTACGCACCGTACGAACGAACGAACAAATGACACACGCTCGCGGGCTGCCGCGTCTCACTGGCAACTGCTCGCGCGCGGCTCCCTTGCCAACCAGCTGGTTTGATACCCGATGGTGCGTGCCTCGACTCTCGCGTTCCTCTCTCAAGCGCGCGCACCATCTTTCTTTCTCTGTCTATTCCCCTCTCTACTCTCTAGTCTGTATCTCTGTCTCTCTTTTTCTCTCTTTCTCTGGCACACTCATTCGGTCGACCCGAGCACCAGGGACGCCTCTCTCTTTCCCACCGTGCAGACCTCGCGGGCTTTCTTCGTGTAGGGCCGTAATATCCTACTTCAGTACCCTAACCTGTACGACGCTCTGTTTCCGGACAGTATCGTATCCTTTTCGTACATTGAACGTCTATATTTTTTCGATTTCCCGAAGCAAAGGTCGCGCCAAATCGACGACAAAATATCGTTAGACGATATCTCGCGTACATTATAAATGAATTAAGCGCATCGAAGACGCGAAAAACATAGGATCACTGGTAAGAACTTAAAAGTAGGTCGTCGGTCTAGGAACGAAACATCGAATGATGACCTAATAAAATTTAGAATAATCGAATGTCACAAGTAGTGGTTAGATCGAATCGACCGATCTTGAAGGCGATAATTTCCCTTCTCTTTCGACATCACCGTTCTCTTCTCATTTAGTTACTTGAGTTTAAATATGTGCTAGCGGGAAATTTGTATTTATTCGAACGAAACGAATTTCGGTCGCCTTGCATCGTAAGGTGAAACAACGCGAGTCACTATTGTGTTTTAATTTTTGCTCTACTTTTTCGATCTCGTAAGATTAGAGCCGTGTATCATAATGGAAAAAAAAATCGATATAAAACGAGAGCGATATATATTTTTATTCGATGGAACAATTTCAAAATCATTCTTCTCCAGTACTAACGTCGTTCGTAGAAGTGCATAAATAAAGAAAGAAACAAGTAAATAATAATTAATTTAATAAACGTAGATAGAGCGGTTGTAAAAAAATAAATTTGCATTCATACTTTAGATTACAATAATGGCGTTGCTAGCATACAAATATCTATATTATGTATTAAACAAATGTTCATGTGTTAACTATAGTTGCATAAATGTTCTTCCGGCGGATCAATTCGGACGAGCGGTCATGTAAGTTAATGATGCGTTACGTGGCAATAGTTTAAAGGCAAACGGTTAAAGTAAAGAAAGAATAAAATCGCTTACGTTTTAAAAAATATTTCGGAATGTATGTATAGTCTATCGCGGTCGATCTTTCAATTGATTGCACAACGGCTCGTGATAAATATTAAACATATATATATTACTCGTAAATAAAGGATAGAGAAAGGAAGAGGGAGAGAGGGAGAGAGAAGGAGGAAAAGACTTTGTATCTGCATCTGCATTTGCATTTCCGATAGCTTTGGCCTTACAAGGTCATTAGTGTCGTTCTAACGACATCAAATAGCTTCCTATATCGACGATCGCACGCGTTTATAGATAAACAAGTAGACACGATTGACTTTATATCGGACATTGTTAAGACGCAATCGTTATAGTCAACTACGTATCTTTTTATTGCCACTGACATTCGTTGATATCTTGCGAGATTATGGCACGATAGTTTTTCAACGCTGCAACACGTACTTACACGTCTACAAGTTTGCCTTCGAATCATGCAACGACCGTTCTTGAAACATCGTGCCGAAGTTCCGTTGTACGTGGGAAAGTACGTCGTGACTATTATCGATGTTTTAGTAAATACCGATTAACGGGAAATTACTATAGACTGTAGACTATACTTTGGTTATCTCTCTTTTAGTGCTGTTAGAAATATCGTATACAATACAGTATACGATACGTTCAAAGTATATTATAAGTTATTCTAGAATATTTGTCCTCGGAGAACGTTTTCTATAATTTCGATACGAAATTACTAATGTCCGTCTATTAGAAACTTTTAAAATACTTGTAATACTGTTATCGGGAAAGATGTTTACACAGATGTAGGAACAGTTCTATCCTTTAAACCTTTAAAAGATCGTGTTATTGTACAACGAACGAATAATGATCGTTATTCTATTAGATAGAAAAAGATTATATTAAAGCAATTAAACGTAAATATGTAGTGGAACGAATAAAGTAAATAATTTCTTTTATCTTTCGAGTTGTTTCGTATTGTATATTCTTTCGTATATTAAAAAATATATAAAAAACTTGGAGCATTTATATTTGAAAACGTCACTCGGAGGAAGGCGATGCAGGCTAATGCGTCATTTCCTAACATTGATTACGTGCACGTTCCGATTCGACGGGATCCTAGCGTAGGGAAGGGACATCATTGACTTTAGTCACTGCTAAACGGACCTTTTCCATCGTGGTTGAAGCGGAGGGTTAGCCTTACAACGCAGGCATATAAATCATTGTATAATAAATTACTATAGTCTTATAAGCTTTATCTATTATTTAGTAATTTAACGAGCGTCACGAGACCAAAAGCTTTGATACTGATCAGAAAAACGGAAGGCCCAAGTTAATCATGATACATTCCGATAACAAAGACAACGCATGTTCGTTATCATAAAAAAAGATTTTCATTAGTTCGTCGATTATAAAAACGATCTATATATATACATATATATGTGTATGTATTTATATATATGTATGTATATATATGTAGATGTATATCTTTGGACATCACACAAAGTCCAGGGAGCACGAGCTTCGTGAAAAGCCAAGCGAGAGAAAGAATAACACTACGTATGTACATAGATACATATTTTTGGGTCGCAATCGTGTGTGTCGCAATGCCGTTGCTCGTCTCGAGCGCAGCGCGACGATTGCGACGAATCGACTTGGAATCGACGGCTACAACAGAGAGAGCTTCATCGAGTCGACGACGGGTCGCAAGTCTTGACGGCTCGACCGAGTTGCCACAATGTATTCGATGATACGAGATAAACATTTTGATGATAAAACTCTTTTCGTATACATAATTTCATCCTTCGCGGTAGAATAGTAAACTTCGTTCTTTGTCGTTTCTCGATTGTATTTGTCTTATAAAAAGAAAAAAAATTCCATGTACATATGTACCGTGTGTGGGTGTGCGTTATTATGCTGTATTTGAATGAAGAGAAAAAGATATCTTATCGTTTCAACGACGTTTTATATAGAACGTGTCGTGAGATCGTAAAGAAAAGAAAGAAAAAAAAAAAAGAAAAAAAAACCCAAGAAAAAAACAAAAAAGAGAAGAAAAAAGAAAAGATAATATAAAAAGAAAGATAAATAAAGAAAGACAAAAGGTTTACATTCGTACGTGAACCAATCATGGATAAACTCTTCCTACTGTACGGATGCACCGTAAGTGCAACGTGCGCAACTATAAGTTACCGCAGCGCGCATACATAAACGCGCATGCGCATGCTCCTCAACTCTGACTCCGACTCCGACTCCGCACTCCGACTCTTCACCTGCGCGATTAAATCCGTCCATCCAGAGTCTTTTTCGTATCACGGCCGATATTTCGGCTCTTTCCTCAAAAGACTCGCACCATTCTTTTGCTTGGCTCTTCTCGAACTAGTGCATTCTTATTTATATATTCGTACGTTTTTTCTTTTTACGGATCGGAGAGTTGCATCTCGGCGTTCGATTCCCCAACCGTTTTCCTTATCGACAAATAATGTTTTCTATTATTCACCGGAAGTTACGTAATACGATGAACGCATAAGCCGAGAACACAGAGAATCAGGGGTTAACATTTTAATTCGACGTAATATATACATCGAAATAGAGGAATAAACAGAAAGGGGGAAGAAAGAAAAAAAACTAAAGAAAATCCTTTGGCCTTTTGAATCCACGTGCACGCTTGGCTAATAATCTTGGAATTTTTCCTCCGTTACGTCACATATTCCAGTAGTATTCGTGGAGCGAATATCTTTAGATATACGTGTATAATAAGAGAGATGCGACTATCGCGAACCGGTTTAACGTATGATGAATATCCGATTTTGATCATCCTTTAATGCATTCTTTCGTTTAGCAATAAGGTAAAAGTGTGATTAAACTCTTTGGCGTATCAGAAATCGTTTTCATAGGTTTTAGAATCTCGTTAGTATTCCTTTTTAAATTAAACCTGTACTAAAGTGATATATATATATATATATATATATATATATATATATATATATACGCGGTAGAACTTTGAACGTGCACATGTATTGTGTTACACGCACGACGAATACGTTCGAATGCATATCCCAAGGCCGTTGGACGCTCTGACATACTGTAGCAAAGTTAGTGCAGTATCCATAAAATCTCGGTGCCGTGTGTCCTTCGTTACAAATTATCTCGACGTTCTTGTACCGACAAAAGGAGATTGCGGTCCATAGAGATTTTCTTATTGCGTTGCTTTCTATTTCTCTGTCTCTCTCTTTCTATATATATATCTACATCTTTAAATCTTGTATCTTAAGAAGATGCATGTCAACGTATTGTACATATCCCACCTTCTTACGTTATGAAAAGAACATATCGTTGGATACGCTCCTGCGGAAGTTATACCCAAATCAATTTTGACCTATATACGGTGCAGCAGCAGTGTGGCCTGTCGATTACAGCTTGGCTCGACTTTGAATCACTTTTCTGATGAATTTTTATAAGTAAACGAACAGGGATTTTAAAATATCTTATACGATGCCTTGATTATGGTCAATACGAACGAACCTATCGTTTCATGGACGTAGAATGTCGATATCATTTTCTCACTCTCTCATTCTTCTTCTTCTTTGTTAGGACATATGTGTGAGTGTATGTGTATTTATGTGCATGTATGAGCGTGATGTATGTGTGTGTGTATTTAGAACACTGTGATTCCTTGCCTCACCGTTCTCATTTTTCTCAGCTGACCTTAATTTAGTATAGGGTGTTTAAAGATCAACGATGCGCTATGTTTTTTTGTTCTTTTTATTTTCTTATTTTCATATGTATAAGTACTTTTTTATTTTAATTATATCGCAATGAGAAAAAAGACATCGTGAAAGAGAGAGAGAGAGAGAGAGAAGAAAGAATGAAGATAGAGTATAAGAATGCTCGCGTCTTACACCTATACTACTCGTTTACACGTAATGAATCCTTAAGCTGTGTCACACCCTTAAATAGCTGGCATACATAAAATACGATAATCACGTATTATTAGTGTAATAAATACTGCACATTTGAAACTATATCATGAAATAAAAGAACACTATCTATGGTATCTATAAAATTTGAATAACTTTCATAGGAATATTATATAATCCTTCTATTTTTTTTATTTAGATAAACTGATCTAAAGATCTGATAGTTTATTATACTTTATTTTGAGAGTTAACCTTTATAACGTGCTAATCGATTAACGAGATTTTGATAATTATTTATGTTCAAGTCTGCTCTACTTATTCTTCCGTAAAAAATACAGTTTATATATATATATGTATATATATATATACATATATATGTACATACATATTTACTGATTTTAATGTTACGCTATTACTAGAAAAAAAAAACAATATGAAAAAGTAACTTATTGTCGCAACTTTTTTTTTTAGCGATGATGCAGTCATTCCAAGTAAGTCTTATTTATGAAATTGTGTTTACATCTTTAAGTATAATTAGAGATTATATTATTATTGTGTAATAGACGTAAGAAAATATGTAAGATATTTTATAAAATATATTTTCTATCGTAACTGACATTTGCATGCGATTATAAAATAAAAAATTGTATTATTATTTTTCTGCGCCCTTCTTATAACGATATGAATTTAGTCACAGATGATCTTATCTAGCGCATGCGTAATAATAAGCGACGTTTCAAAATGTCTACCATTATCGAGAGTTCTTCACATTTTCAATGTTCCTCTGTTAACGACATTATTTCCCTTTAAAATAGTATTATGAAAAATATAATAATAATAATAATAATGTAATAATAGTGAATAAGTCGTGTAATAGTGAAATTCATTATACAAAAAATCTTATAATAATTCATTAAAGTATTCCATTAGATAACTGAAAAGTTTGATATAACCTCTACAGCTTGTAATAAAAACAGGATAATCTCTGAGCACTAGCGCGTGATATATTGACGAGACATTAATTACGTAACGTCAGCTGATAAATCTAAGGAGTACGTATATGTGATGAAAGGTTCAAACAACTAGTAGGTTTGTAAGAAACTGTCTTTACTTAACTATAATGGATGCAAATGCTGAACAGGTGGAAGTGAAAATATTGTTTTTCGCGAAAGCACGTGAATTGACAGGACTCAAGGAATGTAAAATTATCGTCTCGAGGAAGTTATCTTACACAGAACTTTTGAATATAATAGTAGCATCATTTCATTTTGAAAATATACGTGATACGCTGATACTAGCTGTGAACGAGGAATTTGTTTCTCAAGATTCTATTTTAGAATTATCAGAGAAGAACGAAATTGCTGTTATTCCACCACTTAGTGGAGGTTTCTTCATTGTTTATTATTTGCAATATACTACTAACGTATAATTTAAAAACTTTGTTTTACTTTTAGGTTAACATGGGTACCGGAAAAGATTTTGTTAGGTTGGAACAGAAAGTATTAAATATTGGAGATATAGTTAATTTAATAGTATCACCAAAATGCGGTGCAATATCTACTTTCATAGGAACTACACGTGATAATTTTGAAAATAAAAAGGTATTTCTTTTAAATATTTAGGTTATTATATATATATTATAATTAAAGTTAAGTAATCAACTTATATTTCAGGTTATAAAACTAGAATATGAAGCTTATGAACCTATGGCATTAAAAGAAATGAATAATATATGTGGTAAAGTACGTTCACAATGGAACATAGAGCATATTGCTATATATCATCGTCTTGGCGAAGTCCCAGTGACTGAAGCTAGTGTGGTTATAGCAGTTTCTTCTCCTCATCGACAAGAATCGCTTAAAGCTGTAGAATATGCTATTAATACATTGAAAGCCTCTGTTCCTATATGGAAGAAAGAGATATATGATATTGAAGAGCCTAAATGGAAAGAAAATAAAGAATGTACCTGGTCAAATAGTAAATAATCCGTTAATGTTATTTAATTTTTGTATATTTTAACATTTGTAAAATATTTCATTGTAAAATATGCTTCCAAAATGGTGCAATTTATGGGAACTTTTGGTTGTTATGATAAAGCAGGAATTTAGATAGTAATATAATTTTCATAATATTCATATTTTATATTTGGCATAATAAACTAATATTAAGGGGTATGAAGTATTACTTTTCATAAATATTTATAATATGTTTTATAAGTTAAATATTGTTTTTCTACGAAATATTTAATAAATATTTTGTTAGAAAATTAGTGTATATTTTTTGTAATTATAGTGACAAAATAAATTAATTATACAAATTGAATTACTAATGTTTGCTATGATTTTTTTTTCTACAGATACTGTTGTATGTAATGATGCAATAGAAAAATGGAAGGATTCGTCTAAAAGTTCATATTCAAATGAAAAAGGTTCTTTGGAAGATGTAGAAATGCCAATAGAAGAACCTGTTTTATTTGATCCAAATCTTGTACAAATTAGAGCAAGCTCAGATGAGCTTAAACATAGAATAGAATCTTTCATTCAAAGAAAACGTCAACAAGTGAATTTAGTGAATGTACAAGAATTCTGTTGTTACAGGTTGGAATGTAGTAAAATATTAAATTAAAATTTCTTAAAGTATCAACGTATTTTTGAATATTTTAAATTTAAGGTTCATTTATATTACAGAGAGCAGTCTAATGAAAAACAAAATTCTTGTGCAAGAGTGGATGCTATTTTGATTAGAAGAAAAGATTCTAAAAGTCATGTTAAAGGTAAAAAACAGTAATATAAAATAATACTAATATGTATGAGGAAGTTTGGGAAACGACTATTGTTAATTCATGTGTATATTTCTTCAGTACATAGGGTATTGAATGCATGGGGACCTCAAACGGTTGATCAATCAAGTCTGCATAAAGCTACTAATCACACAACAAATCAGAACAACAATAATTATTCTTCAGTATTAGATGATCGAATATCTACTGCTGAAAAAATCTTAGGCATAATAAAGCCTGTTTCTCGAGATATCTATGAAAGACTTAAAAATATTGAAGATAGGATATTATTTTTAGAAGGAGTATCTCCAGAGTATAAAGATTTTTGGGTAAGCAGAATAAACTATGTGTAATTACATATTATTTACTTGTTGCATGATTGTAGGTAACAGAGGATATGGACAATTTAACACAGAATATGAAACCAGTCAGGAAAAGGGTAAATATTTCTCAATCTTATTTTGTATATATTTTTTTCACATATAAATATACATTTTTATATTTATATAAATAATATACAATTGCAGACATATTCTATGGCCGAACTCGATTCAAAACTGCACGAATTAGAAAATAAATATGCAAAAACGATAAAATAGCATTCGTGATGATGATTTATATAAAAGAAAATTCGAATTTATTTTATTATTATATTAAATCATAACGAAAAGATTAAGTATTATTGTTTTCTAAATAAAACGTTTAACATCTTTCCAAATCAAATATTATTAATTAATTTTGAAAAAGAAATAAAAGAAAAAGCGCATTGAACTTCATTGATAATATGAAAGTATTTGTTTGTAGACGAAAGTAAATCAAAATTCGCGCTTTCTTTAGCGTGAAGCTCCACCTTTCGTCACATCGCGCACTTTAGTTCATTATTCGGCTAATAGAGGCAGTCTTCGTCGCGCTGCCATACGGTATGGCCGTAGTTCGTCCAAGTTTTTACTTCGTCCCGAAATAATCCGAAGTGAAACGTTCGTAAGGGATGCATCCACCGTTCAGGAATTAGAACATTTTCATTGTGCTACGGGTCAGCTGATACGCGGTAAGTTTTACAATCAAGTCTTCTGTTTTTTTCCTCCCCTGAACATTCTTCTGAACAAAAGAAAGGAAAAGCACGCGGACAGCACGTCGTCTGCCAGAATGACAGACATCCTTTTCTTACCCTCCAAGGATTGATGGACCGTCGATAGACAATACAAGAGACTTTTTTTCACGAAATTCTATCGTCTTATCGTCGAACGTTCTTTTGAGATTTCAGTTTTTCAAAGATCGCAGAAAGATCGGTACTTTTTCTGTCAGAATGCCTGCAGAATGATTTGCACGGGAAACGACCGTTAAGAATGTTTATACATTATACCTTTTTACCTTTTAGCCACCTTCAGTTTCTTTTTTGTTTTTATTTTTCTTCCTTTTCTTTCTTTTTCTTCTTTCATTCTTAACAGTTAGTTAGATCTCCACGCATATAATCGTCTCATTTACCTTTCGAAGATCTTTGATCTATCTCAAAGGAGATACACACACATATCAACGTACACACGCTCGTACACACACACAAACAGCAATAAGATTTGTACTATATACATATATGCTATTTCCGAATATATTGAGGGATTATAAAGCGAATTTTTTCATACGTCTCTTATTCTATCCTATATTTATTTACTCGAATAAACACGCGCACGTCCTAGTTATGACCGACGCGTCCCGTTTTCTTCGAACTTTAGGATAAGAGATATAACTTTTTAAGCTTTTCGTAATTTGGTCGTGCTCGAAATATACATCTACGTATATAGAATGCAATAGACGAAAATATTTATCTTTAGTGAATTTCAGTGCATCGCATTTTCTACTACACTTTTGTGTGTGTTCGTTCTCATTTTACATTTTTATTCGCAAACTTTTTTCTTTTTTTCTCCCTTATATAAATAAAAATAAAATACTTTTTTAACGGGAGGTGACGTAATTAATATTTTTTACTAGCATTCAAAGAACCGAAAGAGAAAAAAATTTTGGTTAACGATATCAGTTTATTTTTTTTTTCTTCAGCAACAGCAAAATCGATTTCGAATCTATATATAGATGCAACGGGCGTGTAACTCAAGTACCGCGTTATATTCCAAGTGTTTTATTTGTGAACACGTGGAACTCTTGCAGCCGAGCTTTTAACATCGGAGGTTTTAACCTATTGATGTTACTCGAACGTTAGGATAACGTACTCTCGTTTCAATTTATACGTGATCGTGAATTTGCCGCTTTCCCAAACGAGGAAATCACGGGCTGATTCATATGAGTACGCCCGAGATGCGATTAAATAAATTGAAAAAGAGAAAGAGATTACTATTATTGTATCGTTATGTACTTGTGTAAGTGCACATACATAGATGTTTCGTTTCTTATAAATCTATCTTCGAACTATTACAAACATTAAGTTATATATCATCCATTTTGCATATTTCCATTTTCCCGCGTAATTTTCTTATACGATCGGCGACAACCAAAGTTGTCGTTTCGTATCAATTTTACCTGTGAAAAGATGTAAATTTCGTTTTGTTTTATTTGTTTCTTTCTGTTTTCTTTCTTTACTTTTTCTTTTTCCTTTAAATTGCGTCTAAAGAAAGGTATTCTTGTGTTTGTATCGGGACAATAGCGAAGAGGTACAAGGTGTACCGAAAGAGCTCGGTTATGAATGCTTCGAGCGGAAAGGGAATTGCGTCTTTTCTTTTTTGACATTCGAACAAAAAGAAAACAAAAGAGAAAAAGCAAAAAAACAAACAACCAAAAGTAGAAAGAAAGAAAGAAAGAAAGAAAGAAAAATGAAACGAACGAACCACGGCGGCTTTTTTATCGAAGCTATGAAACATAACCTCATTAAGGATTAAAACGTTTAATCGAACTCATTTTTCAGAACGACCGATCATCGGTTTCATTTCCTCTTGTTGTTTGATCTTAAGAAGATTAATCGGAACATTACGAACGATTCGAATTTCCTCGCGTGTGGAAAATTGATTCTGAATTAAAAAAAAAAATATTATGACATAAATAGAAGGTTGATTGCAATGAATTTTGATTGGCCGATGTTTCGATTTACATTGATAAGATGTAATCAGAATCAGACAGGTATTTACGTCACGGTTTTTTCTTTCTTTTTTCTTTATTTATGCGTTATTGTTGTTTTTTCTTCTTTTTTCTCCTTACATTATCAGAATCAATTTTTCAAGGTGTACAACATACATGCATTTGTCTCATCTTACATTTGCATTATCGATAATTTTTCTGTGCTATTTCTACGTCATACTAATTGCAAACAAAGGCACGATCCGTGGGTTTTCTTTTTTCTTCTTTTTTCTTTTTCTCTTTTTATTCTAACCTCGAGGGTAGAATGTATGCGTTTCTTGCAAAATGTTATATATGTATGTTGTTACATCGTACACGATTTCTCTTAATTACGTTACTCGCTAATGTATCATTGCAGTAACAAGTTACTTCTTTAGCAAGCACAAAGTGAATTCTAATAAAACGCATCGATTCCCTGATGATCCTACTAAATCTAAACTTGTTTTTAGAAAGTTCATTTGAATTTGTATGCATGCTAAATATACAATGCAACGTACTATTTTCGTGGAATATTATTGACCGATATACGTAGTAAATTATGCAATGTAATCAATCGTGAAGAAATTGGTACTTTACAAGACTCTTATTGCTTTTTATAGAATTTGAACATATAAAAATATGATTTATTATACGTTTTTATCTTATTTATTTTTATTTCATTATATTATTTGTTATAACTTATTATAACAAATGACTTATGAAGATTTTTAATTAAAACAAAATATAATTTAGATATTAAATACCAATTTTTTAATTCTATCTTTTTTTTATATTTGAAAGATACATAGGCATATATATTTTTATATAAAATAAAACAAAAGTTATATTTTTATATCTTAAAGACAAATATAAGAAATAATTATATAAATATGAAAGATCAATTATTTTATTTTATTCGTTTTTATTTATTATTTCTTTTTTTAATTTCGTTCCTTATCATACCGATTACAGAGTACATTTTTTTCTAAGTAATATTTTTTCTTACAAATATAAACAGTTAGTTTTTCAATTCTTACTAATTGCTTAAAAGTACTTACTTAGCTTTTTATAACTTAGTTAATCAGATTTAAGATGGAATGATATAATCGACGAAAATTCACTTCAAATTATATATACATACGTATATATATATATATATATATATATATATATATAAAACATATGTATCAGATTATCTAAACAGAGAATCATTTCGCACTCTTGAAACAAAGTTGGGCAATGGAGAGAGAACACGAAAGGAGGGACATTGTGAAATCACCCCTCTTTTTCGCTATATGAAATAACAGCTGTGCGTTAAAAGACGGCGTTGGATACACGTCTATTAAATCGATAATTTTTCGGCGTTGAAGGAAATCATATATCATCGTACGCATACATAAATCCAACAGACGTTGCGTCGTCGTTTCCCTCTCGAGATCGTCGTCGTCGTCGTTGTCGTCGTCGTCGTCGTCGTCGTCGTCGTCGTCGTCGTCGTCGTCCTCGTCCTCGTCGTTATTGTCGCCGTCGCGTCTACATGAGTACACAGTACGATCGTCTCGAGTACGAACTTCAAACTCACGTTTACTGGCAGGGGTTAGCTAATAGAAAAAAAGAAAGAGAGAGAGAGACAGAGAATGAAATTTTAAATATAATTTCAATCGAATTTTCTTTATTCATTCGATTTAAAGTTTATTCTTTAATACAGTCCTATTAACAATTACATATTACTTAAATAGTTTTGATATATATAATAATAATAATATATAGATTAATATACATATATTTCTTTTTTACATAAAGAACAATATAAAGAAAATTATCTATAATTTTTTACTATATTAATTATTTACTTATTTCTATTGGATAAATATTTGTATGAAACGAGATTGGCTCTGTTATAAATATAAAAAAGGGGATAGTAGATAGCGAATAATAATTATTTAATAATTATAAGGAAATAGAAAAGGAAGAAAAAGGAGTTATAAGTAAGATAAATAAAATATAGAAAAATATCAATAATCGTATGTACGGTGTGTCTTTATTTACTAGCACAAGGTAAGAAATATAATAAGAGGGGAAAGGGAAAGAAAAGAAAGGTTCTACAGCAATTCTAAGAGTATTCTAAGATTCAAGATCGTGTTCAGTGTATGCCACACTGTTATTAATTTCATCGACCCATTTTCCGCCCGCGCACGGATACTCTGTCGTCGAGTCTCTTAGTGTCCAGCGACCTTGTCCGAGTAACTTGTCGATTATCTATGTCGACTCTATGCATTTACGACAGGTGTGTGTGTATTCCGTCGTCTTTCTTACTCTTCTCGTCGTCTATTCATGTAGGTACATATATACATACATTTTAAAACTCAACGAGAAGACGATATGCCAAGTTGAAACTTTAATGAACGTTCTCGATGTTTTCGAGATAGTCTTATGTGCTTTCATTCTGATAAGTGCTTGTTTACACGACACCGAATCAGTTTCTCTTCTTTTTTTTCTATTATTAATTAATTAATTTTTCACTGTAAATTTACGCGATACCCGTTTAGATGATATCGATAATTTTATTGAATTAGCGTCAATTTATTATAATGTTCACACGATTTGATTTTTGACCATACATCCTTTCGATCCTCCCCCTGAAATTTGTTTATGTTTGCTTGAAAAATTGAACATTGATTGGCCCAGATTCAATACTCCATCTACCTATAAAGCAATCAAATCGTTTGAATGCTGTCATTAGGATATATATCCCATTCGTGATAGATCTGCTTTTTTTAATCGAATCGTCGCATGCCGGTTCCTACTAGCAAAATCGATTGTGAAAAATTGTCAAATCCGTGATTTTACTGTATACGGTTGAGACGACAGTATCGTGTGAAGATGTATATATAGACCATATGCGCCATTGTATGTAGTAGAAGGTAAAATAACCGATTAGAAGAAAAAATCGATTCGGTGTCGTGTGAACAAACTCTTACTGTAAGCGTTCTCTAGCCGGACGTATCTTCGAGCTAGATCACTGTAACTTTTTGATTTCTTGTTCTTTTAGCAATGCGATCTGTTGTAAGATCGATCTCTTCAAAAAAGGAGAGAAGAAAAGGAAGGGGAGACATAAAAAAAAAAAATGAGAGAAACGTTACGTTCGATTGAGATATAGAACACTAGATAGAAAGTATAATAAAAAAAGTTTAGAAAAAGGAAAAAAGAAGCTATTGGCTGTCCGTTATCGCGATCCTTTTTACGTGTGGAATCAATTACAGTCGATTGAACGGTGGTAATTTTCAAGCTCCAATTTCACGAGTATCTACCTACCTTATTTCAGGAATCTACCATTTAAGATCTTTTTCCTTTTACCTTCTTCTCTTGTGCTGATAAGTCATGTTGAGATCAAGGACTCCAACGGTGATTTACTGATACCCAATTTCTACACATATACACATACACACTCTCTCTCTTTTTCCCCCTCCCCCCCCCCCTCCCCCCCTCCCCCCCCCCCTCCCCCTCTCTCTCTCTCTCTCTCTCTCTCTCTCTCTCTCTTTCTCTCTCTCTCATATAGACTTATTCATTTGGAATGGAAGATTATATCGTTTATCGATAACCATTCGAATCATTCTTATTAACGATTTATCCGATTGCTTTAAACATTTCTAAAGGGTACATAAATAGTCCTTTTAAATCGAACGACTTTATTCGTTTTAGAATGCGTTTTAGATATTTAACGATTAGATGAATCGTTAACACTTAGAAAAAAGTTTCAATTTGTAAAGCAGTTAAATTTAAGTGCGGCTGCCAGCATCGAAAGTGTCGGTCTCGCCCGATCCGGTTGCCCGATCGATTATGTAATGAAGCGAACGGGGCCGTACCGTTGCTTACTTCCGGGCTGGCCGACAGTTCGACTAGCGCCCTGTTAAGACCGTTACATGATTTGCGTTCGACCAGGTAGTTTATTATTCACCGAAGGAGGTGCAGGCCTATCGGAAATACCTGTTGGTGGTCTCGAGAAACGAGTGGGAGGATTATGTCTGCATTATTTTCACGATTCATCGTCACGATGAAAGGGTGATCGGACTTGACAAGGCTATTTGCATAAATAAATCGAGAGGTTGAAATTATGCGAGCCTTCTTTCTCTCTCTCTCTCTCTCTCTCTCTTTTTTATATTTTTTTCTTTTTTGTTTTAAATGTTTATCAAAGTATGAAATTCTCTTATACATATTATGTACATTCTTTATTTATTTTTGATTTAACTCTAATTAAAATTAATCCATTTTATGATTAATATTTATTTATTTATTTATTTTTTATTCGTTAATTGACGATTTGACAATTTAAGTATTCATAGATATAGGCGTATGTATATAAACGTATATACAATATATATTGGGTTGACTAATAATGTCGAAATTCGCATATATTTATTTTATATATAAATAAACAATACTATAGTGTAATATACGATAGTATAGTCTATTAATATCGCATACTAGATTTTATATATATATATATATATATATATATATATATATACATATATATATATATACATATATATTGTCATCATCTGCATTATTCTTTTATTTATTTTTCGGAACAAGAACTTCAAACGGTTTCTGAATGTAAATGATATGGGATAGAGAACGCAGGATGGATATACATATAGGAATCGAAAAGTTTAAGGAATCAATACTGTCCCTTTTCAAGGTCAAAAGGGAAATGAAAATGAGATCTCATTTATAGTCTATTTCCAACGTGTTTCTTTAATATAATTGATCTATATTGCATCCGAAAAGAATTACGAAGGAAATAATGAATATTCGATTGTTAAATTGTGTGAGAACATTAAAATAATTGAACAATTTAAAATGAGTAATATATGAAATAAAATGCTTATTTATTGTATTTGCTTATTATTATTTATGTTCTACAAAAACAATTAGGAGATAAATGTGCAATAGATTAAAAAATATTGTTAAAAATATTAAAAAAATTTTAGCAATATTTAGTTATACTAGAAATTAGAATAAATATTTGTGCATTTATGAATTTGAATATTCCTTTTATATTAAATTTGTACACTTAAAGAAGTATTAATATATCTATTTTAAAATAAAAATATTTATATATAATTTGCACATTTTAATATACTTTATGCATAAAAAATTCATTTTAGCGTATACTACAAATGAAATATTGTTTAATGTAATTTTTTCTTTTTTTCTTATTTAAAATAAGTATATTTATTTAATGCTAAATATTTTTTTCTTTTTCTTTTTTTTTTAAATGAAAAAATTATATGTTTTAAAGCACAAAAGTATTCGCTTTTAACATCGCACATATATTTTAAAAATAATTTCCTACTAAATTGTAGTAATTGTTATATAGAAATATACGTATGATAGGATAACAAGCGAAGAGGTAAGAGAAGGAGAAAAGATTCGGTCGGTGAACTAAAACCACAAGTGTTTCCCTATATCACCTTGTGGTCGTTTATGCGAAAGGCAAAATCGATCGATGCGTTCTAAGGCAAAACTCTCCCTCGTTTAGTAAAACCCGACCTGGTTGAAATGATCGCGTGCGTTAAATGTATAGCACGAGTTTAATTGTCCGTCGAAATCACCATCCTGCTTGCTGTGTTCTCATTAACGTCCAACAATCTTCTCTCTTTTTCTCGCATACCATATATCCATCAAATACTATATATTCGAATAAATTGATATTTGACGGTAGAGTGGCGTGATTGAAAACCGTTTCTGTTTGATTATAAGTTATTGACTCTTACATCTTTTTTTCTTTTCTTCTTTTTTCTTTTTTTTCTTAACACTTAAATCAATTGAAATTCGCAGTTATGAGAGCATTCAATTGAGCATTCGATTTTTCTTTATATTCAGTTTTATCTATCGATCTTTCTTATCTTCTTTTTTTCTTCTTCTTATATTTTTAATACTAGAATATCAATAAAAATTCGTGAGTATTTGGTTTACGTTTATTTTTGAGGATTTTAGTTCATAGATCTTTAATGCTTTCTATTTTTTTTCTTTATATTCCTAGTACTCGAGACAATCAAAATTGCTTATTATGAAAGCTTTTGATTCTCACTTATGTTCAGTTTCAGTTGATCTTTACTTTTCCTTTCTTTTTGCTTTTCTTTTGTTTTCTCTATGTCTCTAGTATCCTAGTCTATTGAAATTTATTATCATCTAAGATCTTTTAATTTTTCATTTTTCTTATCATTCATTTCTTTTTCTATTTTTTTTTTTCTGTTTGATACTTAACTATACTTTTCTGAAGCAGTATATATCCATTTCCCATCCTCTGTTATATTGATTGAGATTGGATTCTCGGAAAGGTAAAACATCTTTATCCTTCGAGTCGCTTTTCGATAGTAGTATAATTGAGCACGTTTCTGCCATAGAAAAACGTGCGCATTCACGCAATCATTTAAACGATCATTGTCGCAAATCTGTCGAGCATGTTTGATAAAAGTAGTAAATTGCGAATGCGTTGCCGGTAGAGAGGCGCTCTTTAGCCTCAGGCCGATGTCACCGAGCAATTTGTAAAATTTTCGTCCGTAGAAAGAACTACCTAAAATCTTGATGGTGTTCAAACGTCGACATTTTTCTAATATGCGATTCAAATAACGCGAATGGAGATGCAACTTTGAAGGTGAGCCTGAAAATAATTTAAATATTCAATATGCAAATTACGTGGATAATTTCTTTCTTATTTATAATATTCTTTTTTCTCCTTTCATCTTTTTTGAAAAAAAAGACCAAATAACAAGAATATAATATGAATTATATTAAAATATCATAATATAATATCATATCTAATTTGTTATATGAATAGTAAATTTTTAAGTAAAATTTATATAGTATAATATAGTTCTTTAATATTTTTATTCTTATATATATATATATATATATATATATATATATATATAAAATCTATATTTGATATCATATATAATAAGAAATCGGAACTGCTACTGCAAGCTATACATGATCGATTTCGCATACAAACATTGTTTACTTAAAAGTTCGTTTAACACGTATTAAGTCAAAATAATCATCCATTCCGGGGATAAGAGAGATCAAACAGAAATCTACTTAGTTTCTTTAGAGACAAAAGAAAATGGTACGAAATTTATGTAGCTCACGTATCATTAAAGAAAGATCACGAGAATGTTGCAAAACTTCTTCCCGTTTGACATTGTGCCAAAAACACGTTTCGTCTTTCTCTTTCATCGTTTGTACTACTTTGAAAGATAGGCGTATATTGATAGAGAGAAGGTTACGTAAAATAAAGAAAGAAAGGAAAGAGAGAGAGAGAGAGAGAGAGAGAGAGAGAGAGAGAGAGAGAGAGAGAGAGAGAGAGAGAGAGAGAAAGGAAAAGAAAAGAAAAGAAAAAATAGAAGTTAACACTTTGCTGACCTGCTTCGTTGCCATATTGAAGGAAAAAAGGGAAAAAATCGGATGGTAGTGCATATACAGTGTGAATCAATAACTATCACTATCTCAAATATCATCGTTATTTTTGTTTTTATAGAAGAGAGGAAAAAAAAATAAAAATGCTAAAGGCAAAATTACACTATTTCAAGAGGTACATCTGACGAAGGAAAAAATTTGTTGTCAAGATAATTCGTTTTACGTGATTTCAATCGATTCTTTTTTTATAAGCGAAATCTTGCGAATTTTTTTTATATGAATTGATTCCTCGTCCTGTTACAAATAACAAAAAAAGTATCAGAGTATAACATCGAAGAATAATTAGTCTGCGAAGTATTTTGAAAAAAAAAAGAAAAAGTCTAACGATTCACGTGACTAAAATAAATTATATCTTTTTTCTTTTTCTTTTCTATATTATATATTAAAGTTAGAGAAAAAATTAATAATAAGAGAAAAAAGATTAACTATATAATGGCAATCATATTTTCTTCGCAATTACATATGTACATGCATTATTGCATTTGTATCATATTTGAGGTGGGGATAGTTATCGACTCGCTCTCTATATAGGTATTACATATATACCACATATGTAGTATAGCCAGTCCCCATAAGTGGAAGGGTCACCGATGAAGTGTGACAGAAACGCGACGACATTATCATAAGAGATAACTCGTGTCATGTGACGCCAGTGACGTAGATGTAAAGTGGCAGTGGGGGTTAATCTGACGTCATGTATTCCCTCGCGAGGGTAATTCTCCCGGCAACAACGATACTGACTGGTCACGAATTAATTCGTATTTTCATATCTGAATGTTGCTAACCAGTAACAAGTTAATTCATTTTTCCATTTACAATATTTTGTAATAGTTTTCAAGCCTGAAAATGAAATATATAAATAGGTCTTTATAAACGTTTTATAGATCGTACTTTTAGTTTTCTTAATTTAATTCGTGTTATCTTAGTTTAGACTAAAGTTCTAAGAAATCCACGTATGCGAGATAAGCCGTGTCATTTCACCGTACGTCTCTTATTTCAACCCTTCCTACTTTTCTTCACGTCTTTTCTCTGAACTATTCAATCAGTATCCCCTGAGAGATCTGGCGTGCAATACTTCTTACTTTTTCTATTCACATTTTGCTATATTACAAAAGTTTCAAACAAAAGAAAAAAGAAAAAGAATGTGTCACGACAGTGAAGAATATTTGAATGAATTATATGAAATACTTGGTCGGATTGTTGAGTGACTTTGAGATATATAGTAAACAACTGGAAGATGATACTTCATCGGAAGATATGTAATGACTTTGACATTAGATCGTCACTAAAGCAAGAAAGAAATGTGATAATATTCGACAGTGAAATTGATTTTGAAGAAGAATGAATGGAAAATGACATTTTACCGAACTTGGAAAATTATATAAATATTTATGACGTAACTTCAGTGTGGAGATCTACGAAGTATAAGTGAA
This sequence comes from Vespula vulgaris, assembly GCF_905475345.1. Taxonomy (NCBI): domain Eukaryota; kingdom Metazoa; phylum Arthropoda; class Insecta; order Hymenoptera; family Vespidae; genus Vespula; species Vespula vulgaris. The sequence goes on along the minus strand of NC_066592.1, from coordinate 7,404,997 downwards.
GTAATTAATGGTTTTTTTAATGTAATTACTTCTTAAACGAATTTGTATCATTAACAAATGGAGAAGTGTAAGAACACCTTTGTTAAAATTTCAACATCGACAGAAGTTACCAATCAGGATATAAAGAAGTTTCTTGGTTTACTTGGGACAAACGAAAAGCTCAAAATGGAAAAATTACTGGTCAACTGATCCTTTTCTCGAAATACCTTTTAAAACCATAATTAGAACGAGGTTCAATCAAATCCTTACATTTTATTTTACCGATAATTTACACTTTAATAGATATAATAGATACAGAATTCACAAAGTCAACAATAATACCATGGAAAAGATTTCAAAACATATAATTTGGTAAAAATAATAAAATATGGGATTTTATGGAAAATGCTTCGTAAAAGTGAGATTGTTTACATTTGCAACTTAAAGATTTATTCGAATAAAAGCAAAATGTTACAAGGCACTGTGTTATACGTTTTACGCTCTTTTTTTAATTTTTGACATTTTTATCGAAATAATTAGTACAAAGGATTTAAAATAATTATTATCATCGTTGAGATATTATAGAAAAACAAAACAAATATATAAAAGAAGTCGATCGAGCAGATTAATATTTAATGAAAAATTATATATTACATAAAAATTATAAAACGTGATAATACTTTTTATCAATTATGCTAGTTGCATATTATATAGTATATTATACCCGAAAAAATTATTAAATATCATAATGATTAAATATGTAATAAGTTACATATAAATTGAATAATGCGTTAATAAAGTATATTGAAATTTGTTTAAATATTCTTATTTTATATTCAACTGCAGAAAAAGGAAAATAGCCGGTTACACGGATGATTGTTTTTTTTTTTTTATATTTGAAATAACCGGTCAGCAAAATGTTATATCAAAGAATACAAAAGTAGAACAGGTTTACTGAATTCGAGCCAAACGATGAATGTTGAATTCTTAATCAGAAAGAGAGGATTCCGTTGAACGTACCTTTACAAAAGTAGACGTAAAGCTTCTCAAGATTTTTATTCGTCAGCGAAATCTGCCGTAGAATTTTGTCGCTGTCCTCTCTGTAATTGATCGTCAGTTTCTTCAGGAACGGCATGTTTCTTAGCTTCTCAATTATCTTGGATATGTTCTCGTAAGGAATGTTCGCCACCTACGGATATATACGTTCTTGCCATTTTTTCAACACTGTTAATTGATCGATCGATCTTAAATATATATTTTATAGTCTCTTAAGAGTTGAAACCAAATTTTTGTTTCGTGGGAAAAAACAAAAAGAAAAAGAAAAAAGATATTAAAATTCGTTACTCTTTTTTGAAAGGCGAATGAATGTTTGTAAGATTTTATTTTAAAGGTTAACAAGGAATGCCCTACTTTACGTAATGAAAATTGCTTTCTTTCATACTTTTAGAATGTTTAAAAAGTTATCTGTTTAATGTAGGATTTTCCTTTTTCTTTTTTAAAGATTTTGGAAGGAAAAGAATTGTACTAGTTAAGTAAATATTTAAAAACAAGATTATGTTACTATAATTTTTTTAACAGTTTTAAAGAATTATTGGATTTTTAATTTATTTAACTTATATATATACTTATACATTAACATATATATTATATAACTATTATATTATATACATATATATACTTATTATATAATATAATATACTATTATACAATCTATATACATTAAACCTCCATAACTCCTTTATAACTTGATTATTTTTTATGCTACAAAAGAAAATTATGTAATGTAAAACTTATACTATAATTATTATAGTACACATACGCGCACGCGCGTATTTATATCTAGTATATATTATAGTTATTATACTATTATAGTATAATATTTTAGTATAATATTGTGATAATACAATGCTACCGTAATTTATATAGTATATTATATTTCATATAGTATAATTACACATTATAATATACTAGTTATTTATATGTAATAAATTAAAAATAATCTATGGATATGAGCTAAATTAATATTGTAGTGAAAAAAATAAAGAAAAATAAAGTAATAAAATTTAAGATTATCTAATAAAAGACAGACATGTATGAGCGTGTGACTTAAAAGTTGCACGACACGTTGCATGATTAATAGATTTTAAGTTTGTAAGCGTATGTACTAAAGGGTTCAAGATTCGATTACATTAACTGGATATATAGCAAGAAAAAAAAGGAGGGAGAGAAAAAGAATCAGTCGCGTGTTTCGTGATTTTATCGTTAACAAAAATTTCGTTTGAAAGCCGATTGGACGTGCACACTGGTAATATATTATAATAATCACCTCGTACGTGCGCCAAACTATGGGATCTTGCATGATACCTTCAAAGTACTTGGACACGCGACTCATATTGGAAAGGTCTTTCTGAGATAGGTATGATAGAATTTGTAGAATGAGTTCAACGGGAATGGATTCGATATTTGCGGGTTTGTTGTTGTTGTAAGGTGACGAAGATAAAAACGAGGATGACGAAAATCCGCAATGCCTAATGACTTTGGCACGTTTCCCAACGTTCTCCTCTTCGTTGATCGCGACCTTGTCCATCCTCCTTGTATTTCCATTTTGTTGAACGTCAATGCGCCGCTTCCTCCACTGGCCCATATCGTATAAGCGATATCAACGCAGTCAATCCTTTTCCTTTCGGATTTTACATATGTTACTTCAATGTAACCATGAAACTTAAAATTTAGACATTTATTTTTAACTTTCAAAGCATCATTTCACTTTTGTTTCAGATATTATATTCTTATATATATGAACGTGTCGCTGTTTATACGCGGGAGTGTGTACATGTGTGTGCGCGTGTGTATGTATGCATGGTGATTGTAAATTAAGGATTAGTTGAATATTTCGTTTGTTAGAAGCGTCAAAGAAAATATTTTATTAAGAAAAGTTACATGATATCACGTGTCAAATATTTTAAGAGTATGAAATAAAATACCCAACATCTGGTTAAAATGGAACTATAACTAGAAAAATTAAAATTTTGTCTATCTTGAAAAATCAAAATATTTCGTGAAACTGAAATTAATAAAATAATTCTTTTATATAGATTTGTTTTGTATGAAAGAACACCATACAGAGCAAATATTTTTTGCAGATCAAGATACAAGAGAGAAATTTGAAAGACAAGATTGAATGAAATCACTTATTTTTCTTTTTATAGTTCAATGACATCTGTTCAAACGAATTCAACGAATGACGTCGTTTATTTTTATAAAGTGTTATAAATCATATTATAAATTTGTGAGTTTTGTAGGGACAATTATATATCATTGATCGCCAAATGTTCGGCGGCACTTTGTAAAGAAAGATCGGACTTCTTACGAAATAAATATCCATTACTTAAATTGGTAATTCATAAATCATTCAAAGAAATAAGAAGTTCGACCTTTATTTACAGCATTATTATTCTATTATATTATACTATTGTATTGTAATGCGTTATTTTGTACTATATTGTATTATACTGTACTATATCATAGCGAATTTTACATAATAAAGTAAATATTTATGTAGTTATCAAATCTATTAATGTATTTCCTATGCCCTACCAGTACAAAAAAAATAAAATTGTCAGTTTCATATTGTAGAAGAAATGAACATTTTTCGGAAAGTCGATTTTTCCACCTACTCCCGAATTATGTGATCCCAATAGATTATTAATTTAGGGCGAAAATTTGCACATTCAATCAAATTTGTATATTTCAACATGAGACATACTAGCTTACTTGGTGCCAGGATTTCACGTGCCATCTCTTCACACATCATGTGATCCTGATACAAAACTCGCTTTGCGGGAAACTTGGAAACTTTAGCAGTAATTTGAATCTTTAATTGGAGACAATAGGGTAACTGGAAGTGGCAAGATTTCATGTGCCACCTCTGTACACATCATGTGATCCTAGTACAAAACTCGGTTTGCGGGAAACTTGGACGCTTTCGCAGAAATTTGAATTTTTAACGGGAGACAATAGGGTAACTGGAGGTGGTAGGATTTCACGTGCCACCTCTGTACACATCATGTGATCCTAGTACAAAACTCGGTTTGCGGAAAACTTGGACGGTTTAGCGGGAATTTGAACTGTTAACAGGAGACGATGACTGACCTGGAGGGGGCAGGATTTCACGTGCCACCTCTTTACACATCATGTGATCCTAGTACAAAACTCGGTTTGCGGGAAACTTGGACGCTTTCGCAGAAATTTGAATTTTTAACGGGAGACAATAGGGTAACTGGTGGTGGTAGAATTTCACGTGCCACCTCTTTACACATCATGTGATCCTAGTACAAAACTCGGTTTGCGGGAAACTTGGACGCTTTCGCAGAAATTTGAATTTTTAACGGGAGACAATAGGGTAACTGGAGGTGGTAGGATTTCACGTGCCACCTCTTTACACATCATGTGATCCTAGTACAAAACTCGGTTTGCGGGAAACTTGGACGGTTTAGCGGGAATTTGAACTGTTAACAGGAGACGATGACTGACCTGGAGGAGGCAGGATTTCACGTGCCACCTCTTTACACATCATGTGATCCTAGTACAAAACTCGGTTTGCGGGAAACTTGGACGCTTTCGCAGAAACTTGAATTTTTAACGGGAGACAATAGGGTAACTGGAGGTGGTAGGATTTCACGTGCCACCTCTGTACACATCATGTGATCCTAGTACAAAACTCGGTTTGCGGGAAACTTGGACGCTTTCGCAGAAATTTGAATTTTTAACGGGAGACAATAGGGTAACTGGAGGTGGTAGGATTTCACGTGCCACCTCTGTACACATCATGTGATCCTAGTACAAAACTCGGTTTGCGGGAAACTTGGACGCTTTCGCAGAAATTTGAATTTTTAACGGGAGACAATAGGATAACTGGAGGTGGTAGGATTTCACGTGCCACCTCTTTACACATCATGTGATCTTAGTACAAAACTCGGTTTGCGGGAAACTTGGACGCTTTCGCAGAAATTTGAATTTTTAACGGGAGACAATAGGGTAACTGGAGGGGGTAGGATTTCACGTGCCACCTCTTTACACATCATGTGATCCTAGTACAAAACTCGGTTTGCGGGAAACTTGGACGCTTTCGCAGAAATTTGAATTTTTAACGGGAGACAATAGGGTAACTGGAGGTGGTAGGATTTCACGTTCCACCTCTTTACACATCATGTGATCCTAGTACAAAACTCGGTTTGCGGGAAACTTGGACGCTTTCGCAGAAATTTGAATTTTTAACGGGAGACAATAGGATAACTGGAGGTGGTAGGATTTCACGTGCCACCTCTGTACACATCATGTGATCCTAGTACAAAACTCGGCTTGCGGGAAACTTGGACGCTTTCGTAGAAATTTGAATTTTTAACGGGAGACAATAGGGTAACTGGAGGTGGTAGGATTTCACGTGCCACCTCTTTACACATCATGTGATCCTAGTACAAAACTCGGTTTGCGGGAAACTTGGACGCTTTCGCAGAAATTTGAATTTTTAACGGGAGACAATAGGGTAACTGGAGGTGGTAGGATTTCACGTGCCACCTCTTTACACATCATGTGATCCTAGTACAAAACTCGGTTTGCGGGAAACTTGGTCGCTTTCGCAGAAATTTGAATTTTTAACGGGAGACAATAGGGTAACTGGAGGTGGTAGGATTTCACGTGCCACCTCTGTACACATCATGTGATCCTAGTACAAAACTCGGTTTGCGGGAAACTTGGACGCTTTCGCAGAAATTTGAATTTTTAACGGGAGACAACAGGATAACTGGAGGTGGTAGGATTTCACGTGCCACCTCTTTACACATCATGTGATCCTAGTACAAAACTCGGTTTGCGGGAAACTTGGACGCTTTCGCAGATATTTGAATTTTTAACGGGAGACAATAGGGTAACTGGAGGTGGTAGGATTTCACGTGCCACCTCTTTACACATCATGTGATCCTAGTACAAAACTCGGTTTGCGGGAAACTTGGACGGTTTAGCGGGAATTTGAACTGTTAACAGGAGACGATGACTGACCTGGTGGGGGCAAGATTTTACGTGCCACCTCTGTACACATCATGTGATCCTAATACTAAACTCGGTTTGCGGGAAACTTGGACGCTTTCGCAGAAATTTGAATTTTTAACGGGAGACAATAGGATAATTGGAGGTGGTAGGATTTCACGTGCCACCTCTTTACACATCATGTGATCCTAGTACAAAACTCGGTTTGCGGGAAACTTGGACGCTTTCGCAGAAATTTGAATTTTTAACGGGAGACAATAGGGTAACTGGAGGTGGTAGGATTTCACGTGCCACCTCTGTACACATCATGTGATCCTAGTACAAAACTCGGTTTGCGGGAAACTTGGACGCTTTCGCAGAAATTTGAATTTTTAACGGGAGACAATAGGATAACTGGAGGTGGTAGGATTTCACGTGCCACCTCTTTACACATCATGTGATCCTAGTACAAAACTCGGTTTGCGGGAAACTTGGACGCTTTCGTAGAAATTTGAATTTTTAACGGGAGACAATAGGGTAACTGGAGGTGGTAGGATTTCACGTGCCACCTCTGTACACATCATGTGATCCTAGTACAAAACTCGGTTTGCGGGAAACTTGGACGGTTTAGCGGGAATTTGAACTGTTAACAGGAGACGATGACTGACCTGGAGGGGGCAGGATTTCACGTGCCACCTCTGTACACATCATGTGATCCTAGTACAAAACTCGGCTTGCGGGAAACTTGGACGCTTTCGTAGAAATTTGAATTTTTAACGGGAGACAATAGGGTAACTGGAGGTGGTAGGATTTCACGTGCCACCTCTTTACACATCATGTGATCCTAGTACAAAACTCGGTTTGCGGGAAACTTGGACGCTTTCGCAGAAATTTGAATTTTTAACGGGAGACAATAGGGTAACTGGAGGTGGTAGGATTTCACGTGCCACCTCTTTACACATCATGTGATCCTAGTACAAAACTCGGTTTGCGGGAAACTTGGACGCTTTCGCAGAAATTTGAATTTTTAACGGGAGACAATAGGGTAACTGGAGGTGGTAGGATTTCACGTGCCACCTCTGTACACATCATGTGATCCTAGTACAAAACTCGGTTTGCGGGAAACTTGGACGCTTTCGCAGAAATTTGAATTTTTAACGGGAGACAATAGGATAACTGGAGGTGGTAGGATTTCACGTGCCACCTCTGTACACATCATGTGATCCTAGTACAAAACTCGGCTTGCGGGAAACTTGGACGCTTTCGTAGAAATTTGAATTTTTAACGGGAGACAATAGGGTAACTGGAGGTGGTAGGATTTCACGTGCCACCTCTTTACACATCATGTGATCCTAGTACAAAACTCGGTTTGCGGGAAACTTGGACGCTTTCGCAGAAATTTGAATTTTTAACGGGAGACAATAGGGTAACTGGAGATGGTAGGATTTCACGTGCCACCTCTGTACTCATCATGTGATCCTAGTACAAAACTCGGTTTGCGGGAAACTTGGACGCTTTCGCAGAAATTTGAATTTTTAACGGGAGACAATAGGATAACTGGAGGTGGTAGGATTTCACGTGCCACCTCTTTACACATCATGTGATCTTAGTACAAAACTCGGTTTGCGGGAAACTTGGACGCTTTCGCAGAAATTTGAATTTTTAACGGGAGACAATAGGGTAACTGGAGGGGGTAGGATTTCACGTGCCACCTCTTTACACATCATGTGATCCTAGTACAAAACTCGGTTTGCGGGAAACTTGGACGCTTTCGCAGAAATTTGAATTTTTAACGGGAGACAATAGGGTAACTGGAGGTGGTAGGATTTCACGTTCCACCTCTTTACACATCATGTGATCCTAGTACAAAACTCGGTTTGCGGGAAACTTGGACGCTTTCGCAGAAATTTGAATTTTTAACGGGAGACAATAGGATAACTGGAGGTGGTAGGATTTCACGTGCCACCTCTGTACACATCATGTGATCCTAGTACAAAACTCGGCTTGCGGGAAACTTGGACGCTTTCGTAGAAATTTGAATTTTTAACGGGAGACAATAGGGTAACTGGAGGTGGTAGGATTTCACGTGCCACCTCTTTACACATCATGTGATCCTAGTACAAAACTCGGTTTGCGGGAAACTTGGACGCTTTCGCAGAAATTTGAATTTTTAACGGGAGACAATAGGATAACTGGAGGTGGTAGGATTTCACGTGCCACCTCTTTACACATCATGTGATCCTAGTACAAAACTCGGTTTGCGGGAAACTTGGACGCTTTCGTAGAAATTTGAATTTTTAACGGGAGACAATAGGGTAACTGGAGGTGGTAGGATTTCACGTGCCACCTCTGTACACATCATGTGATCCTAGTACAAAACTCGGTTTGCGGGAAACTTGGACGGTTTAGCGGGAATTTGAACTGTTAACAGGAGACGATGACTGACCTGGAGGGGGCAGGATTTCACGTGCCACCTCTGTACACATCATGTGATCCTAGTACAAAACTCGGCTTGCGGGAAACTTGGACGCTTTCGTAGAAATTTGAATTTTTAACGGGAGACAATAGGGTAACTGGAGGTGGTAGGATTTCACGTGCCACCTCTTTACACATCATGTGATCCTAGTACAAAACTCGGTTTGCGGGAAACTTGGACGCTTTCGCAGAAATTTGAATTTTTAACGGGAGACAATAGGGTAACTGGAGGTGGTAGGATTTCACGTGCCACCTCTTTACACATCATGTGATCCTAGTACAAAACTCGGTTTGCGGGAAACTTGGACGCTTTCGCAGAAATTTGAATTTTTAACGGGAGACAATAGGGTAACTGGAGGTGGTAGGATTTCACGTGCCACCTCTGTACACATCATGTGATCCTAGTACAAAACTCGGTTTGCGGGAAACTTGGACGCTTTCGCAGAAATTTGAATTTTTAACGGGAGACAATAGGATAACTGGAGGTGGTAGGATTTCACGTGCCACCTCTTTACACATCATGTGATCCTAGTACAAAACTCGGTTTGCGGGAAACTTGGACGCTTTCGCAGAAATTTGAATTTTTAACGGGAGACAATAGGATAACTGGAGGTGGTAGGATTTCACGTGCCACCTCTTTACACATCATGTGATCCTAGTACAAAACTCGGTTTGCGGGAAACTTGGACGCTTTCGTAGAAATTTGAATTTTTAACGGGAGACAATAGGGTAACTGGAGGTGGTAGGATTTCACGTGCCACCTCTATACACATCATGTGATCCTAGTACAAAACTCGGTTTGCGGGAAACTTGGACGGTTTAGCGGGAATTTGAACTGTTAACAGGAGACGATGACTGACCTGGAGGGGGCAGGATTTCACGTGCCACCTCTGTACACATCATGTGATCCTAGTACAAAACTCGGCTTGCGGGAAACTTGGACGCTTTCGTAGAAATTTGAATTTTTAACGGGAGACAATAGGGTAACTGGAGGTGGTAGGATTTCACGTGCCACCTCTTTACACATCATGTGATCCTAGTACAAAACTCGGTTTGCGGGAAACTTGGACGCTTTCGCAGAAATTTGAATTTTTAACGGGAGACAATAGGGTAACTGGAGGTGGTAGGATTTCACGTGCCACCTCTTTACACATCATGTGATCCTAGTACAAAACTCGGTTTGCGGGAAACTTGGACGCTTTCGCAGAAATTTGAATTTTTAACGGGAGACAATAGGGTAACTGGAGGTGGTAGGATTTCACGTGCCACCTCTGTACACATCATGTGATCCTAGTACAAAACTCGGTTTGCGGGAAACTTGGACGCTTTCGCAGAAATTTGAATTTTTAACGGGAGACAATAGGATAACTGGAGGTGGTAGGATTTCACGTGCCACCTCTTTACACATCATGTGATCCTAGTACAAAACTCGGTTTGCGGGAAACTTGGACGCTTTCGTAGAAATTTGAATTTTTAACGGGAGACAATAGGGTAACTGGAGATGGTAGGATTTCACGTGCCACCTCTGTACTCATCATGTGATCCTAGTACAAAACTCGGTTTGCGGGAAACTTGGACGCTTTCGCAGAAATTTGAATTTTTAACGGGAGACAATAGGATAACTGGAGGTGGTAGGATTTCACGTGCCACCTCTTTACACATCATGTGATCCTAGTACAAAACTCGGTTTGCGGGAAACTTGGACGCTTTCGTAGAAATTTGAATTTTTAACGGGAGACAATAGGGTAACTGGAGGTGGTAGGATTTCACGTGCCACCTCTGTACACATCATGTGATCCTAGTACAAAACTCGGTTTGCGGGAAACTTGGACGCTTTCGCAGAAATTTGAATTTTTAACGGGAGACAATAGGGTAACTGGAGGTGGTAGGATTTCACGTGCCACCTCTGTACACATCATGTGATCCTAGTACAAAACTCGGTTTGCGGGAAACTTGGACGCTTTCGCAGAAATTTGAATTTTTAACGGGAGACAATAGGATAACTGGAGGTGGTAGGATTTCACGTGCCACCTCTTTACACATCATGTGATCTTAGTACAAAACTCGGTTTGCGGGAAACTTGGACGCTTTCGCAGAAATTTGAATTTTTAACGGGAGACAATAGGGTAACTGGAGGGGGTAGGATTTCACGTGCCACCTCTTTACACATCATGTGATCCTAGTACAAAACTCGGTTTGCGGGAAACTTGGACGCTTTCGCAGAAATTTGAATTTTTAACGGGAGACAATAGGGTAACTGGAGGTGGTAGGATTTCACGTTCCACCTCTTTACACATCATGTGATCCTAGTACAAAACTCGGTTTGCGGGAAACTTGGACGCTTTCGCAGAAATTTGAATTTTTAACGGGAGACAATAGGATAACTGGAGGTGGTAGGATTTCACGTGCCACCTCTGTACACATCATGTGATCCTAGTACAAAACTCGGCTTGCGGGAAACTTGGACGCTTTCGTAGAAATTTGAATTTTTAACGGGAGACAATAGGGTAACTGGAGGTGGTAGGATTTCACGTGCCACCTCTTTACACATCATGTGATCCTAGTACAAAACTCGGTTTGCGGGAAACTTGGACGCTTTCGCAGAAATTTGAATTTTTAACGGGAGACAATAGGGTAACTGGAGGTGGTAGGATTTCACGTGCCACCTCTTTACACATCATGTGATCCTAGTACAAAACTCGGTTTGCGGGAAACTTGGTCGCTTTCGCAGAAATTTGAATTTTTAACGGGAGACAATAGGGTAACTGGAGGTGGTAGGATTTCACGTGCCACCTCTGTACACATCATGTGATCCTAGTACAAAACTCGGTTTGCGGGAAACTTGGACGCTTTCGCAGAAATTTGAATTTTTAACGGGAGACAATAGGGTAACTGGAGATGGTAGGATTTCACGTGCCACCTCTGTACACATCATGTGATCCTAGTACAAAACTCGGTTTGCGGGAAACTTGGACGCTTTCGCAGAAATTTGAATTTTTAACGGGAGACAATAGGGTAACTGGAGGTGGTAGGATTTCACGTGCCACCTCTTTACACATCATGTGATCCTAGTACAAAACTCGGTTTGCGGGAAACTTGGACGCTTTCGCAGATATTTGAATTTTTAACGGGAGACAATAGGGTAACTGGAGGTGGTAGGATTTCACGTGCCACCTCTTTACACATCATGTGATCCTAGTACAAAACTCGGTTTGCGGGAAACTTGGACGGTTTAGCGGGAATTTGAACTGTTAACAGGAGACGATGACTGACCTGGTGGGGGCAAGATTTTACGTGCCACCTCTGTACACATCATGTGATCCTAATACTAAACTCGGTTTGCGGGAAACTTGGACGCTTTCGCAGAAATTTGAATTTTTAACGGGAGACAATAGGATAACTGGAGGTGGTAGGATTTCACGTGCCACCTCTTTACACATCATGTGATCCTAGTACAAAACTCGGTTTGCGGGAAACTTGGACGCTTTCGCAGAAATTTGAATTTTTAACGGGAGACAATAGGGTAACTGGAGGTGGTAGGATTTCACGTGCCACCTCTGTACACATCATGTGATCCTAGTACAAAACTCGGTTTGCGGGAAACTTGGACGCTTTCGCAGAAATTTGAATTTTTAACGGGAGACAATAGGATAACTGGAGGTGGTAGGATTTCACGTGCCACCTCTTTACACATCATGTGATCCTAGTACAAAACTCGGTTTGCGGGAAACTTGGACGCTTTCGTAGAAATTTGAATTTTTAACGGGAGACAATAGGGTAACTGGAGGTGGTAGGATTTCACGTGCCACCTCTGTACACATCATGTGATCCTAGTACAAAACTCGGTTTGCGGGAAACTTGGACGGTTTAGCGGGAATTTGAACTGTTAACAGGAGACGATGACTGACCTGGAGGGGGCAGGATTTCACGTGCCACCTCTGTACACATCATGTGATCCTAGTACAAAACTCGGTTTGCGGGAAACTTGGACGCTTTCGTAGAAATTTGAATTTTTAACGGGAGACAATAGGGTAACTGGAGGTGGTAGGATTTCACGTGCCACCTCTTTACACATCATGTGATCCTAGTACAAAACTCGGTTTGCGGGAAACTTGGACGCTTTCGCAGAAATTTGAATTTTTAACGGGAGACAATAGGGTAACTGGAGGTGGTAGGATTTCACGTGCCACCTCTTTACACATCATGTGATCCTAGTACAAAACTCGGTTTGCGGGAAACTTGGACGCTTTCGCAGAAATTTGAATTTTTAACGGGAGACAATAGGGTAACTGGAGGTGGTAGGATTTCACGTGCCACCTCTGTACACATCATGTGATCCTAGTACAAAACTCGGTTTGCGGGAAACTTGGACGCTTTCGCAGAAATTTGAATTTTTAACGGGAGACAATAGGATAACTGGAGGTGGTAGGATTTCACGTGCCACCTCTTTACACATCATGTGATCCTAGTACAAAACTCGGTTTGCGGGAAACTTGGACGCTTTCGTAGAAATTTGAATTTTTAACGGGAGACAATAGGGTAACTGGAGATGGTAGGATTTCACGTGCCACCTCTGTACACATCATGTGATCCTAGTACAAAACTCGGTTTGCGGGAAACTTGGACGCTTTCGCAGAAATTTGAATTTTTAACGGGAGACAATAGGATAACTGGAGGTGGTAGGATTTCACGTGCCACCTCTTTACACATCATGTGATCCTAGTACAAAACTCGGTTTGCGGGAAACTTGGACGCTTTCGTAGAAATTTGAATTTTTAACGGGAGACAATAGGGTAACTGGAGATGGTAGGATTTCACGTGCCACCTCTGTACACATCATGTGATCCTAGTACAAAACTCGGTTTGCGGGAAACTTGGACGCTTTCGCAGAAATTTGAATTTTTAACGGGAGACAATAGGGTAACTGGAGGTGGTAGGATTTCACGTGCCACCTCTGTACACATCATGTGATCCTAGTACAAAACTCGGTTTGCGGGAAACTTGGACGCTTTCGCAGAAATTTGAATTTTTAACGGGAGACAACAGGATAACTGGAGGTGGTAGGATTTCACGTGCCACCTCTTTACACATCATGTGATCCTAGTACAAAACTCGGTTTGCGGGAAACTTGGACGGTTTAGCGGGAATTTGAACTGTTAACAGGAGACGATGACTGACCTGGAGGGGGCAGGATTTCACGTGCCACCTCTGTACACATCATGTGATCCTAGTACAAAACTCGGCTTGCGGGAAACTTGGACGCTTTCGTAGAAATTTGAATTTTTAACGGGAGACAATAGGGTAACTGGAGGTGGTAGGATTTCACGTGCCACCTCTTTACACATCATGTGATCCTAGTACAAAACTCGGTTTGCGGGAAACTTGGACGCTTTCGCAGAAATTTGAATTTTTAACGGGAGACAATAGGGTAACTGGAGGTGGTAGGATTTCACGTGCCACCTCTTTACACATCATGTGATCCTAGTACAAAACTCGGTTTGCGGGAAACTTGGACGCTTTCGCAGAAATTTGAATTTTTAACGGGAGACAATAGGGTAACTGGAGGTGGTAGGATTTCACGTGCCACCTCTGTACACATCATGTGATCCTAGTACAAAACTCGGTTTGCGGGAAACTTGGACGCTTTCGCAGAAATTTGAATTTTTAACGGGAGACAATAGGATAACTGGAGGTGGTAGGATTTCACGTGCCACCTCTTTACACATCATGTGATCCTAGTACAAAACTCGGTTTGCGGGAAACTTGGACGCTTTCGTAGAAATTTGAATTTTTAACGGGAGACAATAGGGTAACTGGAGATGGTAGGATTTCACGTGCCACCTCTGTACACATCATGTGATCCTAGTACAAAACTCGGTTTGCGGGAAACTTGGACGCTTTCGCAGAAATTTGAATTTTTAACGGGAGACAATAGGATAACTGGAGGTGGTAGGATTTCACGTGCCACCTCTTTACACATCATGTGATCCTAGTACAAAACTCGGTTTGCGGGAAACTTGGACGCTTTCGTAGAAATTTGAATTTTTAACGGGAGACAATAGGGTAACTGGAGATGGTAGGATTTCACGTGCCACCTCTGTACACATCATGTGATCCTAGTACAAAACTCGGTTTGCGGGAAACTTGGACGCTTTCGCAGAAATTTGAATTTTTAACGGGAGACAATAGGGTAACTGGAGGTGGTAGGATTTCACGTGCCACCTCTGTACACATCATGTGATCCTAGTACAAAACTCGGTTTGCGGGAAACTTGGACGCTTTCGCAGAAATTTGAATTTTTAACGGGAGACAACAGGATAACTGGAGGTGGTAGGATTTCACGTGCCACCTCTTTACACATCATGTGATCCTAGTACAAAACTCGGTTTGCGGGAAACTTGGACGCTTTCGCAGAAATTTGAATTTTTAACGGGAGACAATAGGGTAACTGGAGGTGGTAGGATTTCACGTGCCACCTCTTTACACATCATGTGATCCTAGTACAAAACTCGGTTTGCGGGAAACTTGGACGGTTTAGCGGGAATTTGAACTGTTAACAGGAGACGATGACTGACCTGGTGGGGGCAGGATTTTACGTGCCACCTCTGTACACATCATGTGATCCTAATACTAAACTCGGTTTGCGGGAAACTTGGACGCTTTCGCAGAAATTTGAATTTTTAACGGGAGACAATAGGATAACTGGAGGTGGTAGGATTTCACGTGCCTCCTCTTTACACATCATGTGATCCTAGTACAAAACTCGGTTTGCGGGAAACTTGAACGCTTTCGCAGAAATTTGAATTTTTAACGGGAGACAATAGGGTAACTGGAGGTGGTAGGATTTCACGTGCCACCTCTGTACACATCATGTGATCCTAGTACGAAACTCGGTTTGCGGGAAACTTGGACGGTTTAGCGGGAATTTGAACTGTTAACAGGAGACGATGACTGACCTGGTGGGGGCAGGATTTTACGTGCCACCTCTGTACACATCATGTGATCCTAATACTAAATTCGGTTTGCGGGAAACTTGGACGCTTTCGCAGAAATTTGAATTTTTAACCGGAGACAATAGAGTAACTGGAGGTGGTAGGATTTCACGTGCCACCTCTGTACACATCATGTGATCCTAGTACGAAACTCGGTTTGCGGGAAACTTGGACGGTTTAGCGGGAATTTGAACTGTTAACAGGAGACGATGTCTGACCTGGAGGGGGCAGGATTTTACGTGCCACCTCTGTACACATCATGTGATCCTAATACTAAACTCGGTTTGCGGGAAACTTGGACGCTTTAGCAGACATTTGAATTTTTAACAGGAGACAATAACTTACCTGGAGGTAGCAGGATTTCACGTGCCACCTCTTTACTCATCATGTGATCCTGATATCAAACTCTGTTTGCGGAAAGATTGGACGCTTTAGCAGGAATTTGAATTTTTAACAGGTGACAATTGCTTACGTGGAGATGGCCGTGTTTGATGTTTTACTTCTTCATGAATCAATTGATCCTGTGGATCACTTCTGGTCACTCGGTTTGCAGAAATACTTTTTTTAGAAGTTAACAATCGTTTACCAATTCTTGGTGGAAGAGGATAATGGTAGGGTTTAATGAAGAGCATATTCTATGTGTTTATATTTTGGACATTTTTATTGTTAATATATGAATAATACATCTTAGTTTGTTATTTTTAATTATACAATTTTACATACAATTTATTGATATTAATCTTAGTCCTATTAACTTTTCTTCTGAATTTCATTCTTGTACACTGGACATGAATATCATTTTACAGCTGTTGCCTGTGAAACTGCGGTGTGAATATTTTGTAGGTCCATTCACGGAAATAAATTTGGCTTTGAGATTCTTCCACACCATTTAACCTGTAAAAAAAAAAAAATTGCTATGAATATATTGATGTATATTTCCTTTGTAAACTTATCAATAAAAAAATTATTTCTGTAGGTTGAATTGTTTGTAAGGTATGTCAGATAAATTCAATATCTCTGTCTCTGTCTCTCTCAGTTGTTGTCTCTGTCTCTGTCGTTGAGTGTGTGCATGTATGTGTGTTTTAGAGATGCATAACTTTTACGGTTTATCGAATATATTAAATGGCTTTCTCCCTTTTCCGTGTTATGCAAACGATGAATTACAATCGCATAATCGCGATAGTGACTCACGCACCGTCCATTCGGCGCCCATCTGTTTTTATATTCTACGTATTGACGGAGGGTACCATAATGCGGCATGCAGATTTTTACGTTAATTAAAATAAGGTAATATTGTCATATTCGTTCTTAAAAATGTTCGATGAATCATAAGTCATTTCATAAATAAGAAATATTAATGAATCTATATATCCGTGAACATTTTGAAATGTTGTGACTTTCCTGATATTCTCTTTTTCGCTCTCTTTCTTTTGCTTTCTCTCTCTCTCTCTTTCTCTCTCTCTCTCTCTGTCTTTGTCTGTCTCTTTGTGTCTTTCTCTTTCTCTTTCATACACACATACGCACCTTTCTGTATTTTTTTCTTTCATTTCTTTTTCTATTCTCCAAGCGAACATTAAAACTAAAATGTAGGAAGGCAGACTTTACATAAGTACGACCTTTCGTGACGCGTTTTCGTGCTAAACTTTTTAAAGCCCGAAAACCTTTACCTGATGCAATGACATTTCAAATGCGAATCTCGGAATACGAATACCATGTTCTTATTCGTATTCTCGTATGTCAGTGATTTTCTCCAACATATCTGTATCCGTTAATTCGTTGATTTGTACGCGACCAGTCGATTCACCGTCTAAAAATGTTGGCGCAGATCACATTTATATCCAGAACATCATTAACATTCTAACATAAGGAAGGTGCGATGATATAGTAGGGAATCGATGCCATATTGTATTATATATACTATATACTATATATGTTTGCTTGTTGTTTGTGTGTGTAGTTGTATTATATTTGTATATGTTATATATTTTGGAGTGTATATATATATGAATATATATATGAATACACACGTACACGTAATTGCGCGAATGCTTGGAATAATAAATTCGAATATTCTACTGTTCTGTTGTATAAATTGTAAAACTCACGTACACAATAAAGTAACGTCTTGTCATTCAAGGTAGACTCTATTTCCCTTACTTGTGGCCTTACAAACTTTACTTCATGCATAATTCGATCTTCGGTATAATGAATATGTTCTATAAATGGACAAGCCTCGATTAATAAATTCTTTTTGAGCGAATAAAATTATGACGAGATTTTTTTCCCCCTTCTTTTCTTTCTTTTTTTCTTTTCTATTTTTAGTACAAGATAGTCTAAAAGAGCAAAGTCTTTTACTTGTCACGTCGATGAAAAATTATAACGAGGTGAAGCCTTAGGATCTCTAAGGACTTGACTGACTAGCTTATGTACGACGACGTAAGAAAAATACCCTGACATAATTTCCTTTGGCTGATCCATATTACAAGATCATCGACGTACATGTCGATCGATATCAGTTATGTTAATCATAATAATTCATGAAATGTAGAACAGATAAGTATAAAGTATCGAAAGGAACATAGAACTAGTTTACGATATCTCCCGTTGAAATATCTTTCGATTGAAAGTACGTTTGATATCCTTTTATTACCTGATATTATAAATGGAGGATATAAAATAGACTACATATATACATATACCTACACGTATGCATATACATATATTAAATACAGTATAGTAAATATAAAATGTCTGATTCAAATACAAATGCGATTATTTTTTTAAATGTTAAAGATGCAAAAAATGTTTCAGAAGAATGTTGTATGAGGATACTATATGGTAACACAGTAATGATAATTATTTAATTATGTGATAACCTTGGAAAATACTACTAAGGTTAAATTAAAATTTTTTTATTTTATTCTATATTCTTTATTATATTTTTTTTCTTATTACTATATCGTCCATTTTTTAAAATAATATGTTGAAAAAATACTTTTGACATCTTCGATTATTTTCGATTATATTTTCCCCGAAAATAATCGAAGATACCAGACGTAACCCCACACGAAACCCTAGATGCAACCCTAGATGAAACCTAAGATGCAACGAGCTGAGCTGTACTAATCCTTTCCTGTTTTGTCCGATTTTGTTCTGTCCTGTCTTGCCTTTTCCTATCCTATAATACTTCCTCTATTTCTTGTTTTCCCCTACTCTGTCCTACCTTGTTATTGAAATTGGCATGCTATCAGCATTAACGTATTTCTATATGTCCTGCATTCTATTAAGAATATATTTATACATTTTGTTACATATCGATGTGATTGAATTCAATTTTCATTTAAGCATTTTATGGTAAATTTGATATGAATTCGTTTTCTGTGATTTCAGGGTCGATCATGTTGTCCCAAAGGAAAGCCACTACGATAAGAAAGTTGGAGGGAAAACGACCGAAAGAGTCGATGTCATCCTCCAGTCTTTCTGGTATGTCACAATTATCAAATAGTAGCGAGGAAACTCTCGAACCCTTCGTGCATAAACCACATAATTCTAATACCGAAAAACGGTGAGTATTGGAAAACTATTTAAATGGATACATTGTCCTCAATTTGTATGCCGTTCGATTTTATTCGTACGTGATTGCAATTAGCAAATCGTTTTTGAACATTTTTCTCGTATATCTGTACTGTCGAGTTAATTGCTGTTGAAATCTCTTTGATTAAGTAAATGTAGTACGTGGCATGCGTAAATGTATCTAATTACCGGAATGTATAACGATTTCTCTAATTATCGAAGTAAAAGGTCTCTCGAATACTTAAAAGAAGTGAACGTAATTATTTTATATAACCAATTATCGCGAAACTGTTAATCGTGACTCGAGCGAACGAGTGAGCAGAACGAGTGAAAGTTTGATTAGTACGCTTCCCTTCCTAATTACAAATTATTTTACTTTGTATGTTCGTTATCGTTAAATCGATTTTTTACTTATTTTCAAAAATGTTAATGATAAAGTCTCCTCGTTTACCGACGTTCGATATAATCGATGAAAAGACGCCATCTGTTAGTGTAGTGTTAAAACAATTCAATCTACATTACCATTGCATATTTAGCATACATTATAAGTTTAAAATTGTCTTTTCTACGTTATTATTATATGTGCTTGATGTCTTTCTTGTTCCTGAATTACAGCACAACGAAAGAACAGAGTCCAATAAACAACGAATGGCTACTAAGTAGTCCTGTTGGAAACAAAGCACCTACCTTACGCTTTAAGTAAGCATATATACATTCCGTTGATCTAATTATTAATGATGTTTATGCATTATTTCTCATTGTTCTATTCATTCTTTCAGATGTTGTGCTTTGTCTACACCTCCAGAAGATCCACCAGCTAAACAGTTACATATGACGTACAAAATTTTTCAAACAGACACCAAGCTTATAAATCTTTTACTACAATCCCATGGCCTATCAGAGGTAAGTTTAATATATTTAAAAAAATTAAATTAAAAATTATAAAAAAGAAAGAAACACATTTTAGTTTACTTATAATTAATATTTTGTATCTTATGAAAATAGAGATAAAACTTATAACCATAAAATATTATTATAGGAAGGATTATCTAAATATTTATAAAATAGATATATTCTTCAATTATTATAATTTGACACGAATATATATACAAGTACAATTTTTCTTTCTTATTATTGTTTACTTGAAAAACAAGATAAGAGATATAGTTTTTTATTTCACTTATAATTTGAATAAATATAATTTGATTTATATATCCAATGATTTAAATCATTTTTAATTTATACTCAAGAAAGTATCCAATTTTTCAGTAATATATACTAATATCTATATTAGACTTAATTCCTGCCGTTATATTTTTGTTATATTCAAATAACAAAGCTGAATAAGGACAGTGTTGTTTGAACTTTGCAATATACTATTAAGTCTTACACTATTTATATTATACTTTGATTGAATACTTGAATTAATATTATTGCACGATATAATATATAACGTTTGAACAATGCATATTCATTTGTAGCATTTTAATTTTCAAAATATAATTTTATATTAAATTTTATTATTTAGAAATGGCAACTCCATTTTATTTTATTGTTTTTTCTTTTTTTTTTCAAGAGCCATTAGCTCACCTAAGTACCTAAATTAAATTTTTAATACTGATAAATGAGGAGTCTTTAAAAAATGGAAATCTATAGATTTTTATAGAACAACTAATAATGTCATGGTTTTAAAAATGCTGGAAAGGCTCCCTCAATGATAAAATTATCAGCCTTGATATATGCTACTGAATACAATTGCTCCAAAACCAATGAGAACCAGGACATAAATCCACGTCTAAATTTGCGCGTGCTAACGTCGTTCGTAACATCGTTACACCTTCACAATCCAATCCCCAATTTGCCAAATTACCGATTCTTCGTAAACGTTTGCAGTTTTGAAACATATTTAACACAGTAGTTGCAGACACTTTGCTGGCTTCGTATATATAAAAACATGTTAAATTCTGCACTAAACTATTTTCGTTTTTGTCAGATTTTCTACCACTTCTCGGTCTTGTGGGAATATTCAATAATTTTTCTAAGTGTTCATTTGTGAGATCAAAACAACTGTGAATATGAAGCGCAGTCAATTCTGGTGCCAAGGAGAGAATTTTTGTGATAGCTAAGGCATTTACTGTGTGTCCCAATTGAACTTTTCTCAAATATTTGAGAGGTGGTGGATCTAATCCTTCTGCCCATATTATACTGAAACCATCCTTGGTCAATATTCTGAGATTAGGGCAATTACTGAAGATTTCTTTCAAATCTATTTGTATTAGATTTTCATTTTGTATTATTCGAAGATTTAATTCTTTCAAATTTTGACCATTTGTGTGTAAATAATCATAGAAACCATCTAGCCATTCTCTTTGTGCTGGAATACCATGTACAGTCAAAGAAGTGACATAGGGAAACAATCGTAGTGCTTCAGGAGGATGATGAGGTTCAGAAATGTGTAATTTTTCCACTCGTGGGCATGCTTGAGCAAGAAGTTCTAGACGAGCTGGTGTTGTTCTGCAGCTTCTTGCTTGTGTTAAGGAAAATGGAGTTTTCAATCCGATAAGTCCTCTATTCATAATTTCTACCACTCTTCCCATGTGATTGTATTCTGCTAAAGATTCGAGTTGTGGTACATATACTAAGGCCAAAAGTACACCTGCACTTGTAACACTAGTACTTGCAACATTAAGAACTCTAAGCGTATCACAAATAAAATTTCGACTTTCATAATACTCCAACAAAACACCTTGCTTTTCTTTCTTTTCGGATTTAGAACCTCTCATCTTTAATCTAGATGATAGCAAGGTTTTCAATTTGGACCAACTGGTAGGCTCTTGTGTAGTCGTATGTGGTGCTTTATCTCTGAGTTCCACTTGCAGCAATAATTGTTTTAAGCCTGCATCCGTCACTTGTCTCGAACATGCTACATCTAGAACTACTAACTTGGGGCATGCTTTCCCAATGACTTGAAGTACAGCATCGCTAGCTATATTGCGAAGAGTCAAACTTAACAAATTTTTCATGTTTAATAAAGCAGATCTTAACAACTTGCAATCTAATCTCAATAAAGCAGAACGAGCCAGTTCTAAAGACTCTAGTCCAATTCCTTCTGAAGCTAATAACTTTAGGAGCGACGTTTGATGACTGCATCCATAGTAACAACAAAGAATCACCCTTAACTGTTTTATATCATGACCAAGAAGCAGTGCTAATAAATACAGTGGAGCAGGACCAGAAATGAGAGTTGAACCATCCGATGAGGGACCGTACAGCATTCTCGAAGTTTCTTCAATAACTTGAGAGCGCAGACGTGCGGGTAAGGCATTGATATAATATGGCCTGATAGTTTGTTTTGCGAAAGCGAGCACCTGTGCTGCCGATGATTCTTGAGAAAGCACTTGCAGCCGACGGCACGTCCCGTCGAGTTGTTGGCACACTTGTCCCAAACTAAGTCCTTCTAAGGAATTAGGCTGACGGTGGCCAGGCATCTTCTCTTGTTCATTCACTAAAAATATAATAAATTAATGTATCAAAGACTACACGCTCTTTCACTCTCTTCGACATTATCATACAGATATACGAGACGTAGATGACAGTAACGTATGGATATTAATACACAATTACATAGAGCAACATTCGAAAATTACTTATACGTAAAAGAGATTATAAGCAAATAATTCGATAAATTATGAACACCTAAAAATAGTGGCTCTAACGGCGGGAAATCGAGACTTTGAGGTTAACCGCACTAGGCCGTCAGTGTCATACTTTCGTACCTCGTTTTACGGCGGATCAACTAAAAGTATATGACGAAATCGTATCATGGAAAAGAATGATTGAGACTTCGACCTTATTCGTTAATTAAGAAAGTCCTTGAAATCTGATCGAGTTCACGAAAATATTTCGAGTCTGTACGAAAAAAAATGGAATCGGTCGAATTATCAGACTACTATTCTCTACCTTCTTCATAACAGTCGATTTTTGTTCCAGTCGTCTCTTTCCTTAGATCTGTTGTGCACCAGAATACTAATTGTGCTTTGCGATGAAAATGTCTTACTACATTTTAAAAATTATTTTTCGAGAGGGATGAAAAAGGAGAGTGAATAGAATATAGATATATATATATATACATGCGTAGTTTTGTAGAACATTATACGATTTTAAGATAAAGTCGAGAGGAGATAGTTTCGTTGAATTTAAAGAGGAACGTTCATATCGATATCGTCTTGTTAGATCTTTTCTTTTTTAAATCAATTTTAATTTAATCTTATATATATATATATATATATATATATATATATATATATATATGTATGTATGTATATAAATTTACATATATGCATATATATATTTTTCTTTTTCTAATTTAATTTATTGGAATAATTAAAAGGAAAAACACGCGATACGAGAATCGATTAATAACGCGCAATATTTCAAATATTCGCAAAGTGTTTACGAATGAGTAGTTACATCGATTTACATCCAGAAGTATCATAAATAATCCGATCAACATTATCTCATACGTTTTTTATCTTTTCTCTTTTTTTTATTCTTTGTTTTCTACCATGAAACTTTACATATTCAGTTGCATGTAAATAAGACGAGGGTAAATAATATAGTGTTATATATATACTCGTAGAATTAAACGAGGTTAAGAAATCGATTATATGGTACGATCGTTATTAAATATTCTTCTTTAATTTCGTTCGTTCGTTTTATTATTCAAGATCGAATAATCGTAGTTATTATATTGTCGTCTTTTGCTGCGATTAAAAAAAAAAGGTATAACACAGGAAGTAATTTATTGTATAGCACACGTAAGAATATGTTGAAATTTTCGTTGAAAAGCTAATAATTGCGCGAGGGGACCTTGAACAGTAGATATAACAAACGTTCTGAATACAAGCGCGCACGTCTCTTTCTGTATGCAATGCAAAACTTAAAAGTATCACTGATGGAGTTTTTTAATAGTATGTATATTATTCATTGGTTGTGTGTATTTATCATGTGTAATACGTTTTGCGGTGTCGCGGTTAATATCTGTTATTATTGATAATTAAAAAAACACAACATGTGCGTGTACACACACATATATATATATATATATATATATATATATATTCGATATTATTTTTTTATTTGTTGTTGAGAATAGAAATGTATTTTCGTCAAATAAATTTCGATCATCGTCACGATTCTTTCGTCGTGACCAAAGGAACCAGAAGAAGAACTTGAGATATCTCTAAGAAACGATTAAAATTCTATTCAACGCTCGTCCACGTGCTCGTCCTTTTAAATATTTGTTTATATCACGAAATGAGGAAGTTCATGATCGGCAGATCGAAGATTCGCGATCGTCGTTTTCATCGTACCGAAGGATATACATATAAGCGAGGGCTTGCCTCACCTCACGTGAATTTTACTTTGAAGAAAGTTACGCATGCATGTAGGTACGTACGTACGCATGCTTGCTCGCGTTTCAACGCATCACGATGTAATACATCGATTTTCAAAAATTAACGACGATAGCCGATATACCTTGACATTTAGATGGAAGACGGACGTGAATAGACGCCGCTTATATAGTATTTCGTGTCGATGGAGGCAATAATCTATTGATGTTTGTCGTTTCTTTTTAATTTCTTTTTTCTCCTTCTCTCTCTTTCTTGTCCTTTTTTTAAAAATAAAACAAATTTTCCACCGATCAAAATTCCTGTTTTTTAAAATAGCGAACGAATTTTATTATCTTATTATTTTCACGATTAGCAAGAAGAACGAGTTTCTTACTTATCTTTTTAATTTAACATTTTTTTTTCTCGATAACATTTAGATTCTAATCGTTTTCAGTGAAATAAACGACACGCGTTTTATTTGAATAAATATTTTCTTCCTTTTATTTTAATCTTATATAATGTAATCTTTAATACATAAAATTATCTATTCTCTTTTGAACTCTCAAATTTATAGCATTTTATGTTTCATAGATATACAGGATCTATATACATAGAATGATATTATATATTGATGATTTCAGTATACAAAACATATATAAAAATTTTCTATTTAACTGTATTTGCATATATATATATATTTATTTATTTATATCGCAAATAAATATAACAGTTCGTCATTTAATTAATGAATTCAAATAACAATTAATACTTTAGAGAAGTTCCTAAGATCAATGAAATGTTTTCAGTTTTGTGACTTTCGCAATTCGAATATATTCTTTACGAAGAAGAGAATTAATAAAAAATCTACAAATTGTTCAAACAATTTGATAATTTAATAGATAAATTGTTATTATTCTTATTATTTTGATATATTCCGAGTTCACGTATTATGTATACACCTTGTATATGTATCATTTCCTATATTAAGAAACGCTCAATTTTTTGTCAAAAAATTAAACTGTATTTAAAAAGAAAATCTTACTCTTTTATATCGTTGAATCGATCGACAAATGTCACAATATGTGTACAGCGGGAAAAATATTATTTTTTATTTTTCTCCATAAATGGTCAGAATAACGTAAACATGGATAACATTATTACTACACACCCGGCGAAAAGACACGTCTGAGTTGTAACTTTGTATGATCGCAACTGATGGCAATACTATATGATAGAAAATGCAATCGGGTTATGGAACGAAGAGACACGATGGTGCGTAACGCGGCGTCATGGAACCGGTTTCTCACGACTGGCCGATTATTAAAAAGTACAAACTTCATTTTTCCTTCGGTTTGAAATTCTCAGACAACCAACGGTTACTCTTTTAACTATACGAGTCGATAAAATCAGTGAAACAAATTCAGGTGACACGTGCTCGAAACTCGTTTTACGTTTACTTTAAAAAAAGATCTGTTTTTTTTTTCTTTTTAAATTCCCGCACTATTGAATCGACATTGATTAATCGTATGACGTGATCGATTTTATATTCGCTAATTCTTTTTTTCCTGTTTCATCTCAATTTCTTTTTCTCTTTTTCTTGTTTTTTTTTTTTTTTTATGACGAAGCGAATGATTACTGACTATAATTCATTTCTATGAATCATTTTTGTAATCCTAAATTTTTGAAATTTTCGAACAAGACGATTATTAGTCGTTTTTTCCTATTATGCCTACATTTTTTCTTTTTGTAAAGAACCGGACGATTACTGACTTTAATGTATTTTTTTATGAATTATTTATTTAATTCTCCGAATTTTTTAAATTTCAATCGTGTAAATAATTTTATATGATCAATTAGTCATTCTCGTTTTCCTGTTTCATATAAAATTTTTTTTTATATAAATAAATGAATGATTATTAATTATAATATATTTTTATGAATTATTTATTTAATCCTGAATCATTATCATTTTTGATTGAATAAAATGATGATCATGTTATGTAATCACATTATTAATTTTCATTAATTAATTAATATTTATTATTTATTTAATTAACCATTCGAATTAACCTATTTTTCTTGTTCCACTTAAATTTGTTGATATAAAGAAGTACAATCCCACCGATTATAATACATTTTGATGAATCATTTTTTTTTCTTTTTCTTTTTAATCTTCATTTTTTAAAATTTTCTAATGAATAAAATCATGTTGAAAATACAATCATGTTATATAACCATTAATGAATTAAATCATTTGAATAGATTATATTTGCATACTTATTAAAAAAAAAACCAATGTGATTACCAACTACAATATATTCTTATGAATCAATCCATTCATTTAATTCGAGATTTTTACAAATTTTCGTACGAATCCAACGTGTTAAGTTTAAATTTATAATTTATGTTTCTTCATCATTTTATTTTTCTCATCTCCTTCTATTTTTGTTCCCTCTTAGAAATCCAAAAAAAAAAACAAAACACGAAATTTATCGTTCTCTTCGATCTATTCGTAATATTATTATGTTTTTATGAAGAAGATCGAGGAAAAATCATGATCATTATTAAATCAAAAGACATTCGCATCGATATCGCGCGACGTCATTTCTCTCTCTCTCTCTCTCTCTCTCTCTCTCTCTCTCTCTCTCTCTCTCGCTCCCGCTCCCGCTCCCTTCCTCTGATTCGTTCTATGCGTGTGCACGTTCGATTTCAAAGCGCAAAAGGTCTTTTTTGCGGGAAAACTATCAACGCGCATCATGCGATGTAATGCGAAACGGTAATCCCGTTGGATTATTACTATAAATAGAGGAATGAGATGATGATATAGTACGTAATCAATGTAAAACTTAAATAATGAATTCGTTGGATCGTGATTCAAAGAGGATGCTTACGGGATTTTTATCAATTGATCAACGACGCATAATCGAGACAAATAAATCCTTCGTAATTTATATATTCGTTTTCGAACGTTAACTCGATCATCCATTTCTTTTCATTTTTTCCATTTCTTTTTTATATCCGTTTTTCGAACGTATAAATAAAAAGAGAAAAAAAAGAATAATAAATAATATTAATAATAATAATAATAAACAGCAAAGTACGTTAACGATAACTAAATCTGCTGCCGCAGAGGAAACAAACGTTTTGATTATTACCGGGGAAAAAACTAGCTGTATTTAAAAATATCTTGATCTCGACGTAAATACACGTGTTGTCCGATACGTTTAATCCACGTGTTTTGATAATTTATTTTTCTATTTTTAACGAAGCAATAAATTTGCCGATCGACATTTAAAATAAGATATTTAGTACTAAACGTTGCTTCGCTCATTCGTTTCAATATCGATTGAACGATATTGAGATATAAGAAGGGGTAATCGAACGAAAGTGGATGTCATTGAATACAATTATTCTCTTCTTGACGATCGACAGGAAAGAAAGGAAAAAAAATAGAAGAAGAAACTTAACTGACCCAACGATTATCGTTATTGATTGATTTGTTTCATTTACTTTGTTTACGAATTTGTTACGAGTTATTGTCAATGTTATCTATCTATATATCTATCTAATTGAAAATCAAGGGTTACGATAAATAAGGATATAAATCAATGATGTTCCTAACGAATCGAAGGTTAATTGATCGAAGAAACTTGAGGAATTGAGAACGATAAAGATCGAATTCTCGCTTCGATACATTCAATTAATAACCTCGTTGATCTCAGAGATCTCTTCGATCAAGAATCTCGCATTGTTCTGTCAACGAAATAACACTGTGCGCGTTGCTTGATATTTCCTTTGATTACTTTTATCACTGAGATAACGAGAAACACGATGCACGGATGAGCATAACTATAGTAACATTAATTTTGAGATAATGACCACGAAGTGTAATCGAGTTCACTATAAAAGTAATTATAACAAATAGAATATAATCGCCAACAAATTTTCGATATTTTATTGCACGTATCTAAAAGAAAAAAAGAAGAAAAAAATATATCCGTTATTTTTGAACGTACGATTTATCGACAAAAAAAAACGCACACAGTTGTACTTCGCAATAAGGACGATAGATTTTTAAAACTTTGTTAAAAATAAAATTAAAAAAGAAAATATATAATAATAATAATAACAATAATATTAATATTAATAATATTAATAATAATAACAACAATAACAGTAACAATAATAATAAAACTAGAACGGTGCCAAATCTTGGCGGCATCGATCTCGATCCTCTTCTTCTGAAGTTAGAAATCCGGGCGCACAAACCACGTGACCGATTCGAAATCCCGGACGGGTACGCTGCACCCGTGCATACGTAAGTTACATAAAGACAAACATCGAATCGACGTCGCGCGTCGCTTCGAGTCTAACTTTCACTGGACCATTTTCCTTACCCTACGCTATTCTTTCTATCTTTCTTATTTTCTTTCTTTCTTTTTTTCACTTTTTTATGTTATTTATTTATTTATGTATTCATTCATTCATTCATTCATTCATTCATTCATTCATTTATTCATTTATTCATTTCATTTTATTTCATTTTATTTCATTTCATTCAAGCTTTTATTAAACAATTTGTTCGTATTTCGACGTTACTTTCTAGTTGGAATATTGAGGTCGGTGGCTTTGAAACACGACTCTTCTATTTTTTTTTCTCTTCTATATATTTTTTGTTTCTTTCCCTTCGATTTTCGAAGCTTTTAATTCATTTATAGTAATAGGTTCGGTTCGATCATAAGGTTGACAGGAAAAAAAAACAAAACAGGGTAACCTTCGTATATCTTTAAAATTGTGTAAAGTAAAGCTAAAAGAGAAAGAAAGAAAGAAAAAAAGAAAGAAAGAAAGAAAGAAAGAAAGAAAGAGAGAAAGAAAGAGAGAGAGAAAGAGAGAGAGAAAGGGAGAGAGAAAAAAGAGAGAGAGAGAGAGAGAAAGAGTGTCGAACAAATGAAATAGCTTACCTTGAAACAAGCAAGTCCCCTACGGGTGTCTCCTGAGCGGCAGCTCGTGCTAGACTGTCGTACCATCGAAATTGCGTGTGTCTCGTGTGTGTTGCTCTTCGGCTTGCGACCTCGTCGTCATAGTTGCCGCCATCGCCGCTATCGTCGCGCCACCGTTGGCGCGATCGGCGTCATCTTCGTCACCCTTGTCAACGATGAAAATCTAAAGCTCCCGTCAACCGTTTACTTCTATTTGTAAGTTTTTCAATCGTTGAAGGACATCGATGAGTATACGACGACAAAATTTATTTATTTATTTATTTATATATTTAACGATACGACACACTACGATTATTGGATACGTAGAAAATCGAAGTCCGAATTATTCGGCATCTCTATCTCTCTCTCTCTCTCTCTCTCTCTCTCTCTTTTACTCTTCTATCGGTTTATCGAATTTTTAATACAAGAACATTGATAGTAAATAAGATGAAGGTATAAGTGTAAATTAATAATAGAAAGAAAAAGAAAATTGAGTCGAAGAATTTTGATTCATAATGTAAGAATCACCATTGATGTTATTAGAATGGAAATTTGAAAATACTTTTTGTTCCCATCATTTCGATGGAAACTATTACTAAAATCAGTTTTATTTATTTATTTAATTATTACGAATTGATATTATTTTACCATTTGAACGAAGCCATAAATTTGATCTATCTAAATATTATGTACCTATGAATAACGCTCGATAATGTTTCTTTTTCATTTTACTATTTGTGATTTATGTAGAACTGATATAGAATTAAAATTCACTTTGATAAACTTTCAAACGATAATACAATACATTTCTATTGATATTCTTCGATATCATTTCTTTATCGTTTCGTTTCATTGTGATCGAAAATTATTGTTTTCCGCTATTAAAATATTAAGATCGAATAAAATTAACCTTTCAATTCAAATATAATTTGTAACGCTGCTTATCGATGTTCTACTTTCAGATAATAAATTAGACGTATGTATATAAAGAGATAATATAACAAATTACTCGATATAATCGTGGCTCAGGAATAACAATCATTAACTTTTACAATGTCCATTATTCGCTTAATCATCATCCTTGACCTCGTTGCGTTATGCGTTCAAACAAAATGAGATCAAAGTCGTCGTTAACGAAAGCCCTAAGGGAAAAAGAGGAACGACTTTACGTCGTTATCGAGTAACGATACTCGGACGATCTCGATTTGCTTCTATAAATGTTCGCCAAATGCGCGAGATAAAAATAGGGAATGCTCTTCTCTACGACCTCGAGAACGTGCAAATCAACGCAAACGATGCGCGGAACAGTCAGGGTTAAAGGCAAATTTTCTTATCTTTATTTTCAAGAATTCTAATCTCTTTAGTTTTTCCATCTTTCTCTCTCTCTCTTTCTCTTTCTATCTCTATCTATCTCTATCTCTTTTTCTCTCTTCTATTATTATTTCCTACTTCAATAGGCTGAACGGTCAAGAAAATAGATAAACATGGTATCGACTATGATAAAAATAATATTAAAATCGAACTATAAATTACTTGCTTGAGAAAGAGAGAGAGAGAGAGAGAGAGAGAGAGAGAGAGAGAGAGAAAGAGAGAGAGAGAGAGAGAGAGAGAGAGAGAGAGAGAGAGCAAAGTTAAGATTTCTCTCTCTCTCTTTTTTAACAATCCTGCTCGTTATCCTTGATCAGTAATGTAATATGTGACTCACGTTCGTAAAACGAGCAAGAGCATGAATGTTGTCGTCTTCGTCGTCGTCTTCGTCGTCTTTTCGTCGTCTCCTTCGTCTCTCCTTCGTCTTTTCTTCGTCTTTCCTTCATTTCTCTCTTCGGTACAAACTTCCTGGCATCATCCTTCTACGCGGTTAAACTTCCCCTTCTCGCTGATAGAATTTTAGATTGGTCGATTTTATCGAAGTAAAAACATAATGATTTGTTTTGTTTTTCTACCCTTCCGATTCTTCTCCCTCTCTTCCTCCCTCCCTCCCTCTCACTCTCTCTCTCTCTCACACATACACACACATACAGACAACATAACTACATATGTATATATAAATACTTGTTTATCAATCAAAAAAAAAAAAAAATAAAAAAAGAAAATTGTATTGAATCGATCGTAAAAAAAGGAAGATACTTAAGTCAATAATAATGAAATGAAATAGACGATTGTTATTATATATCCCTATTTATAATATCCCTAGAAAAAAGGCTCACGATCGCATGAAATAATATGGCATTGTCCCTGATCATTGTTAATGTTCGGACCGTTTCCACTTTAATTTCCGTATTCCTTCAACGCCCGAGGCGACACTTCTTCCGATATATATATGTGTATACATATGTATATGTATGCGTGTGCGTGTGTGTGTGTGTGTATATATATATATATATTAGGTTGATCAATCTTGAGAAAGTCCTTCAGACCCAAACAAGTCCTTGGTCAATGGCTTTGATAAACCTCGTCTCCCTTTTATGATCTGCGTATCTGTGAACCAAGAATATTTTTATATACTCTCTTTCTCTCTCTCTCTGTCTCTGTCTCTGTCTCCCTCTCTTTACCTCTCTCTTTCACACTCTGCCCTCTCTCTCTCTCTCTCTCTCTCACTCCCTCCTTCCCTCTCTATTCGCGTTTCTCTCCCTTTCTCTCTCTCTCTCTCTCTCTCTCTCTCTCTCTCTCTCTCTCTCTCTCTCTCCCTCTCTCTACCTTGACGTTTCATCGCCTACCTCGTGTCTAGGCGAATTAATTAGTTCCGCGTGGTTTTACTTAAGGACAAATTCCACCTAAACGTTAACGAACAAATTTTTATGTCGTCAAATTTTTATGTCGTCGGAACGACATGAATTGAATGCCGTGGAAATGTTAAATTTTTGAAAACAATGATAGAAAACGAATCTTTCGTATTTTATATTCTATATTAGTTTTATTTATCTATAGGGAAGTACATAATACACACATACGCGCGCGCGAGCATATATGTGTGTATTTGTATGTACGTAGAGTTGTGTAAACTTTATTATCGTATTTTCAATAAATTCAATAAGAACAATGGGAATTATTAAAAATTTATAGAACCTCCATTGCTTATAAAAAGATTCTTTTTTCTGATTCAATTATGCGTCCCCGTGACGCAAATCGATTATACTGCCATGAAACGAAGGTCCTGTATCGTTAAATGAAAAGTCAATGGGCTCGGCGTGTCGACAGTCACGTAGTCTTTCGTATCACGAGAAATTACTCATGTTCTTCTATGCGGTTCTGTTCTTTTTTTCTTCCTATTATCTCTTTTTTTTTATCATTTACTTATTTATTTATTTATGTATTTATTTATCTGTCTATTTATTTATTTATTTTTCTAATTTTTATATCTCTTCTATTCGGCTTATTCCATTTTTTTCATTTTTTTTTCCATTTCGCAAATTTCAAAGTTTCGATAGTATACGAGGATTCGTGACTTCATTATCATTGCATTATTCTTATTCCTAAATATAATTTCCTTATATATAAGGATATATTGCATTATCGTTTTTAATACGTAACTTAAAATTCTTTATAAGTTAAAATATTCGTTTAATCGGAATTACTAAATTGTAAGTACTAAATTATCGATTAAATCGTGCTAATCGTTTTCTCGTATATACATAATGTATTATACAACTTTACAATAGTAATTTAAAAATCAGAAAATACGAATCAGAAATTTTTTATTATATGAAGAAGAAGAAGAAGAAGAAAAAGAATAAATATCAAATTAAAATGGGTTTCATTTTGATTTATATCAATTTGATATGATTTATTATGTACGTAATCTAAATCACTTGAATGATTTCTACATCATATTATTATTTATCTCATATAAGATTCAAGTTATCTTATATAAATGCACGATGTGCCTTAATAACAGTTAACTAGATCTACGTGTAATTTGTACGTTCGATTATAGAATTATAATTTAAAATTATATTCTGTGCCGTTCGATGAAACAGTACGTGTAACTATTAGCGACAAACTAGTGATTCTAGATGATTTGATATAATATTTACAAATAAAAGATCTTTTTCCTCTTATTCTTTTTTTTTTTTAAATTATAAATATCTCTCGTGTGAATAAATCTTATTACGAAAGAAAATTATTTATTAAGATTTCGTATCACTTCTCAGAGTATATAAAAAGAATTTTTGTCGGAATTTAATATATTTTTATTAAAATATTTTTATTTTAATTATTTTTAGTTATACGTAAATATTAGTTAAAATAATTTTTTAAATATAAATATTAAAAAAAAATTAGTGACATTGTACGCATACAGAGTCACCTCCCAAATTTTGGGAATAGAAAAATTGCCCCCAGAGAGATTTGAACTCTCGACCCCTGGTTTACAAGACCAGTGCTCTAACCCCTGAGCTATGGAGGCTTGTGTTAGTACCTTCCTTACATTCTTTCTTCAACATACTTCATATATAAATATAAGACATTTTATTATTTTATGTATTATAATGATCAACTAACATTGTTTATTTAAAAATATATGATGTACAACATAATTTTATATGGAATTTGATATGAATACGAATATCACTATAATTAACAGTTTATAATTTCAAACGTAAATGTAAAAATAGAAAATATATATAAAAGCTATTTGTTCTTTAAGATTTATTTCATAATGTTTATTTAAAAAATAATAAATATTTATTATTTGTTATTGTTAAGAAATAATATATGTACATTTTAATTATATATATACATATATATATTACTAAATATAATTAATATATATAATAAAAATATATGATAACAAATATAAAATAATAAAATTAATTAATCCTTATTATATTATTCGATCTTACAATTTACTGTCTAGGTCTAATATTTAATTTCTTTTAATTAAATAGAATCATTGTATATAATATCATTTAACACTTACACCATAAAAGTTTTAATTATTCAGAGCTATTAGCAATCCGTCAGCGTGAACACGTTATTCCTACGAAAACTAACCGCAAGGTCGACTAAGACGCCAATATATTTGAATGCAAGACGAATATTAAAGACTTACACGATAGAAAATTCTTCCATATTTTCTTCAACTTATATACGATCAATTTTTTTGTCGTTATTTACTTTCGATATTTCATTCTATTATGTGTGTGCGTGACGATTAATAAAAATTTGAAATACCTTTTAAATAATATAAAAAAAATAATATTTTTATTTTTCAGGTACCCATGAATGAAACAGATTTTAATATATTGTGGATGGGAAATCATCCAAAGCCGGATATTCTACGTAACTTGCAATCTTATCAAAAAGTTAATCACTTTCCAAGGTAAAGATTAATATATATAAATTAAATTATAAATTAAATTGGATAATAAGTTAAAATTATTTATATAATTTATGCAAAACAAATTTATGAATGAATTGATATATTTGCAGATCCTACGAAATCACACGGAAAGATCGATTGTATAAGAATATTGAGGCAATGCAAAGAAGTAAAGGCTTGCGAAATTTGGATTTTATTCCACAAACCTTCCTTTTACCCAGTGAATCAAGAGAATTACTTACCGCGCATTTTAGGTACCGAGGACCTTGGATCGTTAAACCAAAAGCCAGTTCTCGTGGACGCGGAATTTATATTGTTAATAGTGTGAGCATAATAATTTTTAGGTATGATTTTACGTAGAGATAGATATAAGAAATAGGAGTTTCTGTATAGCTATTGTTTATCTTCGATTTTGGGTGACTAAACTGTTATTCCTTTTTTATTATAATATATATATATATATATATATATATATATATATATATATATATATGTATATGTATATGTATATGTATATGTATATGTATATACACATGCTTTACAATTTGTTATCAATAATCATTCATAATTCTTTAATATTTATATTGCAGCCTGAGAAAATCCTTACAGATGAATCTGTGATAGTTGCACAATATATAAATAATCCATTGTTAGTGGATGGGCACAAATGCGATTTACGTCTCTATGTTGCTGTAACAAATTATGACCCATTATTGATATATCTATATGAAGAAGGATTAGTGAGGTTTGCAACTGTTAAATATGATGGTGGTAATCAATACGTTTGGAATCCTTGTATGCACTTATGTAACTACAGCATCAATAAATTCCATGTAGATTATGTTAAGTAAGTTACATTCTTCTCTACCCTCCAGTTTACATTATCTTTGACATATATGTGCATAAAATTCAACGTCTTAATTTACGCTCGTTTCATAAACTATGTATTTCTTTTTTTAAATATAGAAGTGAAGATCCAGATGCAGAAGATGTAGGTCATAAATGGACATTATCTGCATTATTACGACATTTGCGTTCTATTGGTCAAGATACCGAACAACTAATGCAACGTATCGAAGATATTATAATTAAATCAATTTTAGCTACTGCTTCCGGAATTGTTAGCGGTGTTAAACAATTCGTGAAACATCCAGAAACATGTTTTGGTAATAATAATCACAATTTATATATAATTGTATCATTACAATATTTTTATATCCCTATGACATTTCCAACTTTGCACGAAATATATATATTTAATAGTTTTCTTTAATAATCTAGTATTTTTGCTTGATATATAAATAGCTTATATATCCAAAATCCATGATTGAAATCCTTTTTGCATCATAGAATTGTTTGGTTTTGACATCCTGATTGATGATACTTTGAAACCTTGGCTACTGGAAGTAAATCTGACACCATCATTGGGATGTGATTCTCCACTGGATGTCAGATTAAAATCAGCATTAATAGCTGATTTACTTACTCTTGTTGGTATTCCTGCTGTTGATCCAATGTTACGGCCTCAAAGTATGCACCTAAATCGTTCTTTGGCTAATCCCACTAAAAGAATGGCTGGTGTAAGTGTACCAAATAAAACGTAGTAAAAAAAGCTTTTATTATTTTCTTTACTAAGTGTGCATTTATTTCTTTTAATTTTATGCAGTATCGAAGAGTGCAATCCGCGGAAACATTAGCTCATAAAAAAAAGAGTGTTGGGAAGAGTAATATAATAAAAGGAGGATTAAGTTCTGAACAACAACGAATAGTAGCATCCGCGAAAGCACAATTTGAAAGAAGAGGAGGATTTGTTCGCATATTTCCTAGTCCAAAGTCATGGGAAATATATTCACAATATTTAGGTATTTTTATTATTTATACATATTTATATATATATATATATATATATATATATATATATATAAATGAATAGTTAAATAAAATTATACAAATTTATTGTCTATTTACAGATACATCAACTGGTATACCAATAGTTTCTGATCCATTAGGGCCTGGGAGAATTCCACAATCAGTCACCACAAACCACAATTTAATGTTACATGAACAATTGTTTCCTGCAGCTAATCGAAATACTGGTTTTGTTATTCCAGAAGTTACATTAGACAGATTGTCTAGGTAAATTTTCAGTTATATATTATTAAATATTTGAATGTCGTTTAAATAAAATCCAACATTTTTTTTTAGATATGAAAGGTATGAAAGAGCTCTAGTAAAGGGTCATAAACAAAGTTTGGATCGCGGCGATAGTAAGGAAAATATGGATGTAGATACTCATAAATATAAAAATTTAGTTATGAAATCAATGCAAGAAGGAAATACATTAAGGTTTGTATAATAATTTATAATAAAGGTATACGAAAAACGTTAAATTATCATACAAATGAAACCAATTTTCTGTTAATTATTTTTATTATTTATTATTTTTTTTATTATTTATTAATTATTTACTTATTTTAATAATTATTTACTTTATACATTGTATATTTTTTAGTCCTGGTGAAGCAAGGAAAGCTTTTGGTTTATATTTAGGACACATACTTCGCAAAATATCACAATCAAATGCAGATCCAGCATGCTGTGATCTTGTTATGAAATTTCTTCAACAATCCTCGTCTAACTTAAGAACTCCGTTTTTATTTACAGTAAGTAGAAATTTTTATTTTATAAATTATAGAATATAATTTCTATAATGTAAATAATAATAATACAAATATTAAAAATATCATTTTTGTATTAATAGTTACCAAGCAGTAAGTTGAGTGACAAAGATCGTGCAGCTATAACTGCTAAGCAATTATCAGATTTCTTACACTTGTACAATAGAGAAACAGAACTTTATGCAGATACAGTTGATCGTCCATGTACTGTTCCCAATAGACTTTTCCAAAAGTTCCTAGCTGCAGCAGGGTAATTATTTATTTATATTAAAAAAAATTGATCAATATTAAAATTTTATCATACAATTTTTATATTTGTAATGCAGTGAAGAAGACCTCGATGACGTATTAATTTTACAAACGCAATTGTACAAGTGTGCGCATAGTTTTTTGGGTAGAAGTGGTTTTGCTGGAAGTTTGCGTGGACCTAATCTTTTATGTTCATTACCACATATAACTTCCCGAGTGTATTCGAATGCCGCTACAACCGAACAATGTAAATGCACACAATCCTCTACAAGAACTACAAAAGCTCCAAGAACATAGAGTATAATAATTTTATTTATAAATTACCAGTTCTTTATTATTAACATTAATTAACGTTAAGATTACTGAATATTCTGGTTTAAGTGGACAATCATTCATTAGGATGAGTGATCGTTGTCTCTCTTTTACTAGCGTGAAGAATGTAATTACGAAAATGAATATTTTGGATACGCTTAAAAAGCGCTTTAACAGTTCTACAAAATAGAGAAGTTTATCAATAGCATAAGTCTAACTGAGATTTTAAACAATCTTGCTCGAAATTTAGTCATTTTATTGACTGTCCAAACATTTAAAATTTTGGACAAAATTTAAGCAGCATTATCCAAGCTAGTCTTGAAAGATATATTTATTAATTGACATTAATCATACAATGAAATATGAAGAAGCACAATGAAGAAACGCAATTAGATACAATTATACAAACGGCCAAAGATATATAAAAATTTAAAAAAAAGAATACGCGGTAATTTGTGTGAACATAATATATTGCTTTTATTAAATCACCGATTAAATCTCTAAAGCAGATCTACTTTCATTAAATTATATCAAACTTTATCAATCAATTATGGTAAAGCATCATGAAATAGTTCATTTTCTTTCATTGATATTACAAAAAAATTACTACTTACTTTCTTAGCACAAATAATAGACATATTATCAATAATTTATATTATAATCGCTATATAATTACAATAATATATGACTAAATTATTTACTTTCGTGAATATAAAAACTTGTCTTAATAATAATATAACAATAATTTACACTACTTATGATTGATAAAGTATATTTACATTCATATTCAAAATGTTCCTATGCTTACTATATGTTTCTATAATTGATTTTAAAAATAATATTTGTTGACATCCATGTTTCTGCATCTAGTCACAGTAAAAGGAATGTTTATTATTATCAAAGAAGACTAATTCTATAGTACACGGCAACATTTATTTATTTATTTATTACGTTTAGAAATAACTATAGTTAAACATCATAGTAAATATTTTAACATATCGTGAGGCAAAGAATAATATATTGTAAAAGCTACATGATGCAAACTATTATCAAGAATTAGTTGAACATAATTTGTTTTCTTTTTTTTTTCTCTCTTTTTTTTCCCCCCTAAAAATATTAATGTGCAATGTGTGTGTGTGAGAGAGTGTGTTTGTGTATAAAAAAAAATTGAATGTCTTCATGCATGAGCAAGGCTATAATATTTGTAATAATAAGATATCAATTTGCATAAGATAAAGCTAGATACTTTACATTTATATACTGCTTTTTTCAATGCTACGAACAAAATTTATGTATTAAAAGATAAACTGTACAGCCATTAATCAAAATGGATTACAATGATGATATAGTTCGGCTTATTATATGTAGAGCAATATTTCCATCCACGTAATTCCGTCGATATTTTGAGAATTTACTGCTTTTTCTTCCAGATGAAATATTTTTTCACCCAATGCTTGCTAAATATATTCTATTTACTTGATATTATTAAGATATAAACGATGTGCTAAACGTTATTCATGAAGACAAACATTTGAATTTGCTTACTGTGATATAGGTACATTTTATGTATCATAAACAAATATGGCACCCGTAGCATAATTTAAATAATTTGGTTACTATGCACAGTACATAATGATATTGAAAAACATTCAAATTAATATAATTTAGAATAAAAATGTAGCATCATTCTTTATAAGATGTAAACATCATGTGTACTGTTGCTGCCTAATACAAAAAAAGAACTAAATCATTATTATAAAGAAAAAGAAAAATATAGAAATGGCATAAATAGTTAACCTTATAAGCCTAATATTTTTCATATATATAATACGGTATTATAACTTTATTTTACAACGAATAAGATAATTCAGTAGATACTTATAAAAAATATCAATTATCCAATACCTTTGATTGCAATCAACGCAGTTATAATTGCAGGTAAAGTAAAGATATGGAAGTATTTGCTTTATATAAAAAAAAAAGAAAGAAAAAAGAAAGAATTATAAAGTT
Source organism: Vespula vulgaris (assembly GCF_905475345.1). NCBI lineage: Eukaryota > Metazoa > Arthropoda > Insecta > Hymenoptera > Vespidae > Vespula > Vespula vulgaris. The sequence continues at coordinate 7,365,013 of NC_066592.1, read as the reverse complement.
TAAGAAAATACTAATTCCATTTAATGCATATTTATCTTGCTTGCACAGTGAAAAATTACCTAATTATTAAAACATTTACATCTATCTAAATGTGAGGGCATCAACATTTAAAAAATTAATATTTAACAATATAGTATTAAAATTTTACTCATTAACTCTGATATATCCACATTTTTATCAATAGCAATATAATACATTTTATAAAGGATATACATACATATCGTTTGTATGTTGTCTTCAACTTATAAAATAAAATTGTAAGATCAGTTTTTCAAATTTGTATTAAAAAAAAAATGTGGTATATATAGTATATTATTTTATAAGAATAAGTTTTATTTACCATACGTGTAATGCACAAAATTATGCTGTTCACATTAGAACCTTTTATTCGCAAAGTTATATTGTTTAACCGGTTACGATACTTTATGGAATAAGTATTTTGACAGTTATAAACGAAATGATAAAATATCTACTCCAAAGTTTGGAGTTTAAACTGCCTTTCCTGTTAAAATTATACAGGCTTAGTAAATATGTATCTTCAATGAAGTTTACTATTAATTAATAAACTATAGCGATCTTTTTAATTTTATTCTTACTGATAGTTTATAATAAAACTAATATCTTTGTACTTAATTTATTAAATGTTACTCTATGCTTAGTAAGATATACACCTGAGTGTTCCAAAATAATTTTTGTTAAATTGTCACACCTGAATTTATAATTTCATTGTATTCTTATAATAATTGAAGTTACATTGATTATCTTTTATACACATTATGTTATTTTTATTTTTCATTATATTAATATGTTCATTGTAATTTCTTTTATTAAATATATGCAATAAGTCAATCACTTATTAAAATTTTACATGTCCATTTAGTCAATTTTATGAATAAAACAAATTTTCAATTATATTATAATGCATATGATTTGGGAAAAAAAGAAAAGCAATAGCAAAACCATATACAATTATTTAATCTAAAAATGTATATATGTGCTGCAAATGCAACACTCCCTTTCTACCTGTGATCTATAAGATTTACTAGTCAGCTTATTGCATTTACTTACTGATAAAGCATATAATAATAATAATATTAATATTAATATTAATAATAATAATAATAATAACAACAACAACAATAATAATAATAATAATATATGCTTTAATATAATATATTATAATAAATATAGTTGCATAAATTATTTTACTATTATTACCAATCAAATAACATAGCATATGCTCAGATTCATGGCAAACTCTATTAAAATACATAATAATTATCTTGATATAGTTAGTATGTGATATGAAAAAGAACATCGAAAATAATATCTTCGATATTAATAAGGACTTTTTTAGTTGTTATGAAACTGAGATTTTTCTAGAAATTTTTTTCGATCTTAAAATGTGGGATGCATTGAATAATATTTCGTGTTAAATCATATTTTCGCATTATTAAATTGTCATTCAAATAGAAAGAAATCTCAATAAATAAAATGTGAAATGTTATATGTTATTATTACCTGAATATTAATAGTGTAATACTCCTTATATCATTAGATTACATTTTAAACAAAAAAAAAAGGAAGCAAAATAATATAATTCAGAGAAGTCAATGATAGCGCGAAATTTATTTGAAAGATGGCAGTACTAGAATACGCATGCGCATTACGAACATCATTGTTCTTTCCTATATTTTTAACTTGGTTAAAGCTCATGCATTTACTTTAATTGAATATAATTAAAAATATAATGTAATATGTATTTTTTTAATATTACTTGACGCTTTAGTTAAGTTCGTTAATATTCTATATATATTAGTATGTGTGTATGTACACGCATAAAAATATAAATTCTTGTCACAATAATAAATATATTATTTTAAAAAAAGATATACATGTTTCCTTTTATGTCTCCAATCTTGAATACGTTAAATAAATAAATAAATAGAATTGTAATCTTTAAATAAAATAAGTAATGTGAATAACATCTTCAATTTTATCTTGCACGTCAGGACATTACGTGATTGTGTTTTATATGATTTTTATATATATAACATGAGCATTGCCGAAAATTTGAAGGTTACTATTTAGATAGCAATTTCAGACAATATTTAGAAAAGGAATAATTGACTCTATAGAAGGTTATAGATAGATAAATTTCCCTTTTTATCGATCGTCTACTTTCTTCGACAGAAATTCGCTCGACTGAATTAATATTTAATGTGCCGAAAGTACGCATTCAACCGGCACCTTCAGAATATGGTACTTTGATTATCCTTTATCTTTTAATAAATGCATGTTTAACTCTATTTCTAAAATGTCGTCAGTAGTCAAGATTGATGGAAGTTTAGGTGAAGGGGTAAGTTTGTATTTACTTTATAAATTCTTATGTATTAAAAGGAATGTATATCATCATAAATATATTATATATAGGGTGGACAAATTTTGAGATTAGCTCTATCCTTAAGTGCACTTTATGGAATACCTATAGAAATTAATAATATAAGAGCAGGTCGAACTAAACCTGGATTAGCAGCTCAACATTTAAAAGGTACATTTACATTTTTTACTATTATAAGAAGAAGGATATTTAAAGCTTTTATGTATTTACTTGATAATATTTTTATTTTATGAATTTAACAGGAGTGGAATTAGTGAAAGAAATGTGTAATGCAGAAGTTTCTGGAGCCTATATAGGATCTACACATTTAAAATTCTATCCAAAATCATTACATAGACATGCAACTGAATTTAAAGCTGAAATACAGTCAGCTGGCTGTATATCTTTATTGGCACAAGTTGCATTACCATGTGCTTTGTTTCTACCACAAAAATCTGATATTCTACTAATTCTTAAAGGAGGCACAAATGTTCCCTTGGGACCTCATATAGAATATCTTACAGAAGTAGTTAAACCCACATTGAATAAATTTGGAGCAGATTTTGATTTTGTTGTTTTAAAAAGGTATGCATTAGTTTTTATTCATTTTTTTTATATAAAATTTCACATGTGCATAGTTTCAAATTAATTATGATTAAAGGGGTTATTATCCAAAAGGAAGAGGTATAGTGCATTTACGTATAACACCAATAAGAAACTTGAATGCAGTTGACATAACTGATCTTGGCATACCTTGTGACATATCAGGCTGGGCTTTTGTTGCCGGATATGTAAATATAAATGTATGTTAAAATCAATTATAAGTATGTTAATTATAATTAATATCTATTTCATGTTATAGGAAGCATATAAAATGGCTATTGATGCTAAAACTTCCTTAACTAATGAACTAATAAAAAATAATATTCAAGTTCCTCTTATCGATATTAAATCTTATAAGGAAGACAAACGAGTAACGGTCGAAAATGGATCTGGTATTAAGTGAGTTTTAATAAAAAGATAACTTGATATTCAAATAGTTTCCATATTTTTTTTCATAGTAAAAAAATATTGGATTTTAATTTGGAAGTATTGATAAATTATATTTATTACATTAAAACAGTATAGTTTGCTCAACAACAACAGGCTGTATATTTGGTGGTTCTGGTTTGAACATGCCATCTTCAATAGGAACTCCTGGCATGAAAAGTCCAGGTGTAGTTGCAGCTAATAATATTTTAGAACCATTACTAAACGGAGCATGCGTAGATAATAATAATCAAGATCAAGTAAGTTATCTATTATAGTTTCATGAGAGATCTATTATTCTTATTATTGTTAATCTTTCTTTGTTTAGATAATAATTTACATGGCATTGGCTAAAGGAATTTCAAGGGTTAAAGTAGGAAAGCTTACTCTTCATACTGAGACTGCCATGAAAGTTGCAGAAATAATGTTAGCCAATCGTGGACTTCGTTTTCATTTATTAAAAAATGAAAATGTAGAAAATTCAACTTCCTATATTTTAGAATGTGAAGGATGTGGATTAATCAATAATTTTGCAGAACAACATTAAAAATATATTAGATACGACAGTAATTCGTATTAAATATTTAAAATAAATTTATAGTTAATTAGATTTTGTTTATTGTTATAAGAATTAAATTATCTTTACATATAGATTGCAATATTTTAGACTAGGTTTTTTTAGTCTATTTAAATAATTTTTACTTGAATATTCATCTAGATCAAGTATTATACACATTGTCAATTTATCTTATAAATGAAATTTTGCAAAATTAATTGGCAGTACTTAAATATTAGTACCTTTGATGGATAGTATTTCTATTATACAAAAAATGTAAATCGTTAATATTATTCCTCTTTTTGTCTAAAAAATGGTTCCATAGCTCGTAAAATTTCATTTTCAAATAATTCACTAGAAAATCGATTAACAGATGCTCTGAAAAAATGACATTAAAATTAAATACAAAATCCAATATAACAATTTACGAAAAAGTGTGTTTTAAATTTGTGTTATGATACCTTGCAGCTAATCTAATAGTCTTTTTATCTTCAGGATACATATTTATAATATGTGCTATAATTTCCGCATATTCTTCTGCTTCTTTTGCTAAAAAACCAGTTTGACTACCTGGCTGTGTTTCTATTATGTCTGCTCTGAAATATTACATTTTCAGTTAAAACAAATTATTTCGAAGAAATTAATTCTTTTTTTTTTCATATAATAAATTTAAAAAATTTTTTTCATATAAAATTTTCAAACATAATAATTTCTACACCTTGGTCCACCAGAAGCATGAGCTACCATAATTAATCCAGCAGCCATGCATTCTACTATACTGATACCAAAATGTTCATTCCACATTGCATGCAGCCCTATTGATGCTTGTTGTAGTTCTGATACAAGTTCAGAATAGGGTATATTCAATTTAAATTCAACATTTTCATCCAAAGCAAAATGTTTAGATAAGTCTTGCATATCTTTTACACGTACTTCATCTTCTCCATTTCTACAAGATCCAATGAATACCAAACGTATCTAAGAAAATAATCAAGTATTTATATTAAGATATCATTGATTGGATTTTTATAAAAACATTCTAATTACCTTATCCCATACTTCCTCTTTAACTATTGATCTCAATTCATACATTGTTCTCAACATGAGAGGATGATTTTTTTCTGGCCTAAATTGTGCAATAGATACTATTCGAATTTGACTGTCTTCTTTAGTATCATCAAAGAGTGGAAGAGATGTTAAATGTTGTACATCTGTTGGTGGATAAATTCTATGAGTTCGCAAAGGACATTTCCAAATGGCATTAATATGCTCTTCTGTCCAAGAAGAATTTACCATTACAATTTCTGCTCTCCTACCAGCAAGTCCATATAACTACATGAATAATTATCATATTATCATTTTAATAATGTAATATTAAATATTTAATTATAAATGTATAATTATTACTAAAAATAACAAAATTTACCAATGCAAATAATCTATAATAAGCAATTTTTGCAGCTGATAAAAATGGATTTCTTGCGATTATACGACGATTATTATGTGATATTACACGTCTGTAAACATGTCTCAACATATCTGTTGAAATTGTAGGATAATGTGTATATGATCCAATTTTACAACCTCCTATATATCTAAACAGTGGATATGTAAAAGCATAACCCATTGTATCAATATAAATATCTAAAATACAAATAAAATGAATGTTACAAAGTTTAAATAAAAAACTTCTTATTACATTATAATTTTACCTGGTACTAAATTATTTAATGCCTCCATACCCAACCATATAGATCCTAAACTTTGACCCAAAAGTGTGAAATAAGGATACATATGTGCTTCTACCCATTTACGTTTATGAAGATATATAAATTCAATATTTGATTGAATTTTTATATTAAATGATTTTTGTGATCTATTCAAAATTTGTTCAGGATCAGCATCCAAGTCTCCGGTATAAACAACTACATGTATATTCGGATATCTAGAGATTAATAAAATAAAATATATAAATAAATGTACATTTACTTATCACATATTATATCACAGAATTGTTTAATATACTTAGATTGTATAGCTTTGATAGCTGCCCAAAGTACTCTTTCACCTCCGCCACCTGCATTACAGTATGGATGGAAAAATGCAACGACAATTCCTTTTTGTTTCCTATTTGTACGTTTTTTTGAATATATTCTTCTCCAATATATTAATAACATTGATGATATAAATAAAGCAAACAAAAGTTTATAGACAATTATTATTAATGCCATGTTCACTATTGATATTATAGATATTCTGAAACAAAAGAATATATTGAATATATTTTATTGGATGTGTTCTCTTAAGTTTAACGTTACAAGCTCTACACGCAACACATGCTTATTAATACAAAAAATATATTATATAATAAAAATTATTTATATCAGAAATGCGCTTACAATAAAGAAGAAATATTCATATTCTTTTGTTTTCAATGATCAATGTATATAATATAATATTTCAGATGTGACGTGTAACGTTTCACATGACATCTTTAATCTCGTTTCAAATCTAACCTATAAATAAATTGTTTAAATACAAATTAAATTAAAAACTAAAATAAGAATTGTTATTGTTTTAAAAAATAATACTTTTAAATATACGTTTCATGTAAAAATTTTGCATATAAAACCGAGCTTAACAATTGTTCATAAGTAAAGTTTATTAAATACTATAACGTTTAAATAATAATATCATAGCTTTAAACAAATTTAAGATACTTTCTATCGTTTCTTCTTTCTCGCAAATGAATTTAAATTATTATATAATATTGTTATTTATTAAACCAATAAATTCTACATGAAAAATAGAAAAAAAAGAAAAAAAATCTTTGTTTCTCTTTATATGCAATTACAAAAAAAAAAAAAAAAAAGCTTTGCCTTACAGTTTGAAACGAGAATCTCTAAAACCTTTTTTCCGCTGAAACAATAACGAAGAACTTTTTGTTGATGTTCCAAGTATTTTAAAATAGTCGCCGCTTGTTACCGAAGATTACTTTGTGTCTCTATTGTCAGCAATAAATGTCGCCGCTTATCTGTTTCCATTTTGAGCGGCAAAGATCAAAGAAAAATAAGAAACGCACGGAACATGTGGCAACAGAAACAAATGTTCTCTCAGTTCGTACGCTTTGTTGCCGATATTAACGCAGTTTATATATATACATATAAATAAAATGTCCGAAATAATAATATGGGATAATGAGTTAATTATTAAATTAATCGATCAGTACAAAAAATACGAATGTTTGTGGATCCCTTCGAATAAATATTATAAATGCAAAAATATAAGAGAAGACGCGTGGAAAAAAATCAGTAGTGTTATCAAAACAGATATAGTACGAGTCAAACGAAAAATGAAAAATTTAAGTGCACAATTCTACAGGGAACGAAGAAAAAAACGTTCCATGAAGAAATCAGGAGTTGAAGGTGTATTTATTTCTAAATGGTTCGCTTATAATTCCATGCTTTATCTTAGCAATAGAAACATGATTCGCAAACGAAGTCACAAGGATCTAAGTGAAAAAATGGATGTAAGTTTTTAATTTAATATATATGTATTCTGTGAATTATAATTTGACTTAAATTAATTAACTATTTGAAAATATTGACTGTTATTTATTTTAATTTAAACCTAGTTTTCATTAACAATAATTTTATTTCTATGGAATTTGACCTTCGGATGACATAAAATATTTAGTAAATTCTTTTCAAATAATTTTTTACTTTTTGTGAAGAATCATACAATCTTTTTCCGATTGATGCAAAATTTTTAATCGACTTAGCATCTTTTGTTTCCATGAACCAGGTATAATGTTCTATATATATTTTTCTTATATTTATCAAACATTTCTGTTGATGTATATAACAAGAATATCATTTCTAAAAAGAAATTGAACTATATCTAAGAAACTTATGCAAATGAATATAAATGATAACTATTTTTTTAACTTCTGCTAGATATAAAAATAATGGTTTTTATAATAATTTGAATCTAGTAAACAAAATTCTGAAGATATTTTCTGAAATTTGTTCTTAATAATCTGCAGTTAAAAATTCTTTGCAGTAATCCCTTTGTTTGAGCTCCTGGATCTATGAAAAAACTTTGAAATAAAAAAATTTTGATTTCTTTCTATTTTTGAAATTATTTCAGACTTCTTCAGAATCCAGTGAGAGCGACATAAAAGTCAACAATGATAATTTGGAAACCTCACATAAAACAGAAGACATTAACAAAGAATGCAATCAACAAAACCAAACAATAAAACCAGAAACATGGGATTTTATCCAAAAAGAACATTGTCCAAATATCTCTACAAAAGAAAAATTGAATTATTCATCAGATGAAACTCAGAAATTTGAAAGTCCACCTAAGAAAAAAGCTGTAAGGAAAGAAAACAACATAGAATTTGATATCAATGAAGACTGCTCAACAATGACAAAATTGGATTATAATAAAGAACATCGTGATAGATTTACAGTTTTTGGCGAGCATGTAGCATATAAATTGAGAGCACTGCGGACAGAGCATTCACAGAATATGGTAGAACATATTATTTGCAACATTCTATGGGAAGCATCAATGGGTAATTACGATCAATCACCATTTCAAAATTCATCGTCAACTTCATAATCTTCAGGATTAAACACATTGTTATTTATGATTTCACCAAAATTAATCATATGTAGTTACTTTATGTTCTATAACGCTATTATTTCTATAGTTGTAGTAGTAGTATATTATGATGGTAATAGTTTACTATATAAATGAACATACTATACAATCGGCTCTGGGAAGTAACATTATATAATTAGTTATCAGTTATAAGATTTAAATAATTAATATATTTAATAAACTTTTTACTTTTTATATAAAAAGAAAATAAAATAAAATCTATTTACCATTACATGTTCTTTCAACACGTCGACAATCACCTTGGAGGTTTTAGGAATAATTTAAAAAATTTTAAAAAGGTATATCAATGAATGGTAAGAAATTTCAACATAACTAACAATTATTTTACGGGAGATATTACTAGTCTATAAAAAGGATTGGTATTTTGAAGTAGATACTTTAGGTTCGTATTTCATAGACGTATAAAGTTTTGAAGGTTATCGTCCATCCGTTGACATCATGATTCATTGCATTCACAAGTTGCATGTTTTCGAATTTTTAATGATTTAAACTTCATCAAACCTACACTTTGTTTTTTCCTTTTTTTACCACCGATAACAATAAATACTGCAATGAAAAGGAGCAAGTCTTCTTTAACCATCGTTAACAGCTTGTAACAAACTGACTTACGTGTGGACAACTTTGCTAGAACAACAAATGTAGCTTTGAAATTAAAAACATAACCCAAATGTTTCTCAGGTCATGTTGATTCAATGTAAACAAAAAGTTTAACGATAAATTAGTTTCCATTAGAGATGTTTAGAACGTACAGCAACAAGAGGCGACAAAAAATTCTTTCGTTATTATTTCAATGAAGACGCAGCTTTACGTTGTACAATATAAATGACAACTTTATTCCTATTGGTCGAAATCCAATTACTTTTCCAACGACTTATTCATAAATACGAACTTCGAAAGTGTTCTCGAATTTTTTGTTAAATACTTTTTAATAAACGAACGAAAAAATTCTAACAATTTAATCGCTCAATAAATGAATCAATTATCTATAATTATCAATTCTGTTAAAAATGTAATCATATAAAATAATATTTGTCTTTCATATTCTGATTTAATAGAACGGAAAGATAAGGCCAAATGAAATAAAATTTTGATTGGTTATCTATCAAAAAAGGCGTAAAGATTGGGCGTCTTTTTTTTTAAATGTATCGTTAATATCTCATATATACATAGTTATATGTACACATTTGATATACATAGATGATTATTATCAATGTTGATTGAAGAACAAATTAGATTTTCGATACTATCTCAGTGTCGTTCAAATGTCTGATCACTTTTTATTTGTGTCACCCGATATACAGAGAACTTCATTGTGGTGTTAGCGACGATCCAAATGTACTGCTACTGTGTCACTTGTTAAAATGAACTTCCATCGAAAGACCAAAACGAGACAGTTTTAAACAACATGCAGCGTTTGACGGTTCGCTCGATCATTCTCTTTAAATTTCAATAAATTTTATTCTCGCGGATTTTAATTCGTTCTTCCAAAAATTTTTACTTTCAATAATCAATTCTTTCATTTCGACTTGTATTACTGTTCAGACATCAAAAATCAAATTCAAAATAAGTTCGACGATTCATGCTCCGGTCTTCGAGAAGACGTCATATTCATTTTTAAAAACATGTTTTACTGCCATTTCTTAAAGTTATGCTTCCATTACTAATACAACAAACGCGAGTGCATCCAATTTTTAAGATTGAATATAAACATTTCTTAAGTGATTTGATGAAAGACTTTGAAGAAGCCCATATGGTGAATGGTGTGTATTATTATATTTTTTCTGATTTTATATTCAGAAATAAGTATAGCTTTATTATCATTTCATGAAGTCTTGTCCTTCTTTTATCTAAAAGTGATTATAATATGCTTTGTTCGTATCTTGAGAATATATTTTTATTCTTTGCGCAAAATGCTAATACATATAAATTAACTTCCAATATTTTGCAAAGAAAACAACAATGTGTATTTGTGTTAAAAGTTAATGTTAGTTTTGTTCTGGTGATTTTTATAGAAGAGAATGGAGGTAATAAACGTAGAGGAGTTTGATAAGGCTATAACTATTCAGAATACTAAAACTGAGAAACAAATCTCGGGTATGTACGTAAGAATAAAAAAATAATTCCTTTCTTTCTTTTTTTTTTTTTTTAATTAAAGATACATGGACTAATCTAATATTTGATCATTCTATTAGATAATATTTTGTTACAGGACAAGGTGATGAATTATCAATAACTAAGCCAGAACTTCAGCCACTAAATAAGCGGTAAGCAAGTTTTTTCTTTATTCTAGCATTAGTTATATTGAATAAGAACTAAAAGTATCTTATCTTATAGATATTAGCTAATTCCACATGGTAACGTTATCAGTACATAATTTATACTGTATTTTTGAAGGAACATATAATTTAAATAGTTTAACCTTTATAACAATACAGACAGTTATGTTAGCTACCAGTCGGAAACAAAGCGTGCATTAGGAAGTACAGAGGATGTTTTTAACTCTTATAAAATAAATATGTCTACTCCAAAAATATCATTATATAAATTTAATTAATATTTTGCTTTCTCAGACAATCACAAACGATTCATTCAACATCCTCTTTACTTCGAGTTAGTCTTCTTTGTATTAACAACAATGCATTGTGAAATTAATTGACAGTTAAACCGTACAACGCGTTTATCGATCCCGATTAGAAATATTTTGTACGACGACGACGACGATGATGACGATTTCTTTCTGACGAACAAAGAAGCTAGTAACGGAAAACGAGTACCGATCATATTCGTCATAACTAACGTGCTTTTAATGAATATGCTTTCAAATAATAATGCCATCCACTTTCAACGTTCGAACTTCTTGATATCTGTGCTTCGTTAATTACAATATTCATTATTTGTACGAACGTGTTAGCAAGTGTTCCTTCGTTTAGTAAAATTTTAAAATACGCTAGTTCCGCGACGTTGTATTATCAAGATTAAAATATCGCTTTCAAAATAGATTCAACGATAAATATCGTTTGTTTTTTTACGTTTACGTTAAGAGATACACGTTTATGAAACTCTCGGAAAGCTTTATAAAAAAAAAGAAAAAAAAAAAAATATGCTTATATGAATCGTTATAAAATTCGCGCGTTATCTCGTTGATTTGGTATATTCGATTCGAATTCGTGAATAAGAAGAGAAATTTTAGCAATGCTTGAATTTAATAAAAAATTGTGGCAATATAGTCTACTAAGAAACATTCAATTATACGGGTGAGTAAATTTATTACAACATACTCTTTATTTATTATTAATTGCCTATTTTCAAAAGATATATTACATAAATATCTATCGACATTCTTTTTATGCAAGAATATGTGTGTGAGATCCTTGCAGATGTTAGTTGATCATTCTAATTAAATAACATGATTGCGCTTACTGAGGGCCGTTGTGACCTGTTTAATAGACTAAAAAATATATGCGTGCGAATATTAGTTAACTATTATTTTAGCGAACATTATTGTCAGCATTTAACGGTTCGTTACCTTGAACTGATATAAATATTAGCAATAATATTCTAAATATTCGCTTGTTATCGTTGTTCTTGCTGTTTTTATGTTGAAGCTTCGATAATAAAAAAACAACAGAAAAATAATAATATATGCTCAACTGAAAATATAATTATAATAATCAAAATATTTAGACCAAAAATATAAAAAGGTCGTTTTCTTTTTTTACAAAAATATTACATAATACTTCGAAAAATGATACACCGAGGTTTCTTATAGAAGAAATAATAATAATAATAATAAAAAAACAAAAAAGAGAAAAAGGGAAAAGAATAATAACTTTCGCTTAATTCGATAATATGATCATAAAAACAAAATATTTAGAGTAAAACTATAAAAATGTAATTTTCTTTTTTACAATGAGATTTCATAATACTTTTAACGTTTCGAAAAATAATGTCAATAGTAATATTAACTAAAGAAAAATCGAGGAATAGAGATAGAGATATGTAGATACGTAGATAGAGAGAGGAGAGAGTTAGAGAGAATGAGAGAGAAAGAGAGAGACAGAAGTTTATAACGATACATCATAGTTCTACGAAGACCTTCACTGTTTTTCCTGTTTACGTTTTACGATGAATTCTCATTCTAGTAGATTTATAACAACTTAGTATTTCTAAGATGAATCAAATTTTCATTTGCGATGTCATCGTAATTTCCCAACAAACAATTCCCCTTGGGTAAATTTTTTTAAATGCTTGCAAATCATCGTCAATGTGTATCGTTTAAAAGTAATAAACATGTAGTGTCGTGTTGCATCGGATCGTCACGATAAATGCATAAAATAGACAAATAAAACACTTTCATGATTCTATAGACATAATATGTATGTATGTGCGAGATATATGTTATTGTACTATTCAATGCAATATGGAGATATCTAACCGTAATTAATCTCCTCGATAAATAGAATTGTTTTTATTCAATTCGAAATAATTAGATCGTCGTTGAAATAATCGACAAAAACAAGACGACAAAATTTCAAAATCTCTTTTAACTTATTATAGAATGTACATTTAGGATTAAAAAAGATTTAGAAAATTTTTTCTTTTTCCTTTCTCTTTTTTTTCTTTTGTTTCATTCAATCGATCGAAAAGAAATTACATATAAAGATCAATGATAAATAGTATGAAAAATAATCGATAGAATTATAGTAGATATATAAAACAAAAAAGACAACACTTCATTATAAGATCCATCTTTAAAGGACAATTTAAAGAACAAAGAATCTATACAAAGGCTATTACATTATCTAAAGTACGTCAAATTTAATATAATAAACTGTGAACTTTTCTTTGTGTCTTAAACTCTCACAAACGTTTGATGCGACATTAAATAATAGAATAAAAAAAAAAAAAAAAAGAAAAGAAAAGAAAAGAAATTGTTCAATTCTACGAAAGAATAGTTTTCAAATTTTTAAATGATCAAATTCGAAGAGAATGTATAAATATTAAGAAAATATTCCCATATGCTTTGCTTATAATATTAAACGTGCGTTAAAATATTCAAGAAAAATAAATTAAAAAAGCAAAAAAAAAAGGAAAAGAAAAGGACAAATTCTGTTAGTGCATTAGAGAAAGGAAAGATCCTGTAACTCGAACTGGAGCACGCCTTTCACTCTCTTCCGAGTCGTATTATCGTCTAAATCGTTAACTTAAGGTAGATCCTTTTCATTCCTGTGTCTGTTCTCGATTTATGAACAAGTGCCATTTCTTTTCTCTTCACGTTCATGTGATAGATAGCAATTTTACACGAGACGACGAAAATTCGTCATTGTTTTTTGATCGAAGAAAAGATAGGACGATTTTATCGCGAGTTTTATCGTTCATTTGTGATTCTAGGTTTGAATTAGAATTTATAAAAAAGAAAACGAAGAAGAAAAAGATTATCAAGACACGCGTAATAAAAGACATTGAACGATTTGAAAGAAAACGTGAAGAAAAAAAAACTAATATACGTTCGATTAACACATGCACGAAGAATGCGATGCAAAAGTCGATGACATCTCATTGATTATTAATCAAAATTATTAATTTTACGTAGGATTACGTGGAGTTTGTGATTATCATTTTTGGAAGGAATCTAAAAGAAATTAGGTCTCGAAATTTGAACAATATTAGAAAGTTAACACGATGAAAGTGAGATCTTGGTTTTCATTAAAAGAATCCGTATAAGGAGGTAACCGCTTTCTCTAATTGAAGAAAATAAAAGAGAATACTTTGAATCAAAATTCAACGATCGGAAATGATCGTTTTAAAGTCTGATAGTCGATTTTGATTAAGAAATAAAAGTATTGAATTTTTAATATACGGATTCGAATTAACTGTTCGAAATTCCTGCAGATATGTGTGTGTATAATCTGAAAATAAATATAGGAAAATTTGTTAAAATATTATGGTTTATTTTCAAAAGAGGTTATTTCATTAATTCGATAAGCGAACTCAAATGAAACATTTATCCTTGGTCGAATTGAACATTTCATGTAATTTATGACAATTATCACAATATTTTAACGATAATGAAAAGAAAATAACATTGTTTTGTTTGTATCCATCATTTCTCTGTTTCTCTCTTTATATTGATCTTACGTAAATTAAATGAGCGCTATTAAAAAATTTACTGGACCTTTAGTGCATCGAACAAAATCATTGATTTACCACAAGTTTTTGAAAATGGAATCGTTGAAACATGTCGAAAATACGAGATTACTCGGGTTAGTATCATTTTTTTTTATATAATAAATTAAATAATTTTTTAATAATTCATTTTTAAATAATTTAAGTTAAAAACTGATTATTACAAAATAATTTCTATTTTACATAAAATGTATCGCATTATTAAGGATAAGGCATTTTTTATACGTCTATCTAACTTTTATATGTCTATATATGCGTATTTTATGTACATATACATATATAGAAAGTGTTCGATTTATAATCAGATCATCTAAGATATATTCATTTTTCGAAAGATCTATTTTCTAGGATCATTTTTTAAGATATATTCATTGTTGGAAATTATGAATAAACAATAATGAATAAACCTTAATCAAATAAATAATTTTATTTCTTTTGATTTCTTTCGATTGGAAATGATATTTAAAATGATTAAATTAAATTAAACAACGCCGTGTGTGCGTTTATGTGTAATAATTACATATTTCGAGAGAAAAAAAAAACGAATCTTTATTGAAAATTTAACGGATGATTGATAATTTCGTTCGAATGCGAAATCAAACTGCGTTTATTAATGAATGTAATAAGATTGTATGTAACGTAGTTCAGAAAATCCTGGTCTTATACTTTGGCCGAGGAGAAGTGCCGTGAGCAAAAATAAAGACCGCGTGCACAAGCGAGGCATGTCGATAGCCGATTAAAGCAGGAGTTATCAGTTGCACGGTGATATCAATTCGAGTCGAGTACGGCGTGTCTTTGTGGGTTGCCCCACTTGCGAGAAAAAAAAAATAAAAATAAAAAAGAAGAAGAAGCAAGAGATTTCCGAACGATTGATCTTCCGAATCCGAAAGATTATTAAAATCGTGTCCTTTCTCTTTTTTCTTTTTTTGTATATATATATAGATGTATATATATATACATATATATATGTATATATTTCCTATTTCTTCGATTTTTTTTATTAAAAGTGAAGAAAATTTGATAAAGGTGAAGACGAACATTCATCGATGAGAGATTAATCTTCTTCTACCATTGGCCAAAATTCGATCGATATTTGAAGAAAAATTCTCCTATGAAGAAATTTAAAGAAAGAAAAAAAGTCTTATAAAAAAAAAGAAGTGAAAATACTTACGTATTTTCGATCGTTTCATTTATCGTTGTTATCGGTTAAACGAAATTGATTAAGGAATAGATTTCATTTAGAATCGAGTAAATAAATTTCAAGTACAATTCTCTAAACGCAACAAATCTATTTTATTCAATAATATTTATTATTATTTCTTTTCTGTTCTTTTTTCCCGTGATATTTTCTTTGCTCCATTTTATTCTGTAATACGATCATTAATATCGATTCGATTGTTAACACTGTCCAGGCGACGATATCGTGATTTTCAACGATATTAGATAGAAGCAGCTAATAAGAATCGTCGACGCTAAATATAGAGTCTAACGAAACAGTTCAACCTTATCACGTATTCGAAACTTTTAAATTACGATCCATTTTTACCGATTTTTTTTTTCTAATTTTTTCAAATAAACGTACTCACGTGGTACGATTTTGACGAAAGGATTTAGAAAATTTTTCGCAATGATGAAGGATGAGGATAAGAAACCTCTCCTCGGCCGAAAAAGTTATGGTGCATTTGATAATAACTTCTGGTAAGGATCGTGAAATCTCTCTCTCTCTCTCTCTCTCTCTCTCACTTTTTTCTTTTTCTCTTTCTTTCATATGCTGTAGTCTTTTCATCACAGTTATCTGTTAACGCTAAGATAACGTAATGATCAAACATTTTTCTTCATCCTTTTTTCCTCTTCTAAATCATCGATAAACTTTTTCTCGAAGGCCGATAACTATACTTGCACAATGACCGTCATCGAGACATTTCAGATTAGAACGAACATACGATATCGATTTCTTTTCTTTCTTTTTTCTGTTTTTTTTTCTAACAAAGAAAAATTCCAAACAAGCAAATTCCGATATTGATTAAATTTTATTGATTTATTAATAGTACCGATTACGTCGGTACTAATTTATTTATTAATTTATTTATTTATATTTTTATTTATTTTAATTTTTATTTGTTATTTTTTATTTTTTCTTTCTTTGCAAAAATTCATTTCGTTCGGATGAAATTATAAACAAGCTTTTTATATAAACATATAATCATATATCACATTTGTTGATCTATCAAATTAAATATTACTAGATATTTGCAAATATTAAATAATATAGTTATAACATAAAGACACGCCATTGTGTCTACTTATATCGTGTTTACTTAGTAATATTATTAACTTAAAAATCAATGTATAATAAGTATATCTTATAAATGTGATATATTTTTTATATCAAAAGTTGTTCTTTTATATTGCTCACGGTTTTGATCGAAAAAAACAAATAGGAAGAAAAAGAAAAATTCATAGGAATTTAAGATATAATCCTCAAAGTGAATTTTTAACAAGATAAAAATCTTCAATATGAATAAATGAAAAGTATACGATGGCCGTCAATGAATGAATTGATAAGATAAATCTTGACCTTGAAACTAAATCATCTCGATGCATTATCATCAACAATAAAATATACTATAATAATAATTTAATTTCAATTTAACCGATAACGGGCACGTAATTCACTTGCGTAGAATTATTTTTGAATAATGATAAAGATAAAAAGAAAAAGGAAAAAAAAATAAAATAAAATAAAAAGAGAAATGAGAAAGAAAACGAAGCTAAAGGAAAGATTTATTATCTTTTTTTTTTTATTTTTTGCAGGGACGATGATGACGACATCGTATACGAAGGAACAACGCATTTGGTGCGAGTGCCACGCTCACAGGAAATGGAGTTATCCTCGAAAACCTCCTCGGTTAAAATCCGTATCGACGGTATGACGTGTCAAAGCTGTGTGAAAAGTATCGAGGGAACCATCGGCGATCATTTGGGTGTTGTAAATATTAAAGTAGATTTAAAAGAAAACTTTGGCCAGGTAGAATATAAGACTGAGGAAATTACACCGTTGGAATTGGTGGAAGCAATCGAAGACATGGGTTTCAATGCTTCCCTAATATCCAACGATAATGATAATAAAAATGATAAGAAATCAGTTGTTACGACTTGCTTTATACACGTCGGTGGTATGACGTGTATGTCCTGCGTGAAGTCTATCAAAAGTAATTATTTTATAATTGTATAAAACAATAGTTAAGATCAATAATTAAGATCGTTTGTTGATTCTTTATTCTGCTATTTTTTTTTTCTTTTCCAGCTGCTTTGTCAGATAAATCAGGTGTGAAGGAGGTCGATGTTAGTCTCGAGAAAGAAGAAGCTAAAGTTTCTTATATAAGCGAGGATATAACGGCTGATCAAATAGTAACTTGTATAGAAGAAGCTGGCTTTGATGCTTTCGTTAAGGAAGACAATAATCCGATAAATATGACTGCAAAAAGTAAAACAAAGAATAGCGAGGTCAATGTGAAATTGAACGGAAGCGGAGATGTGCTCACCATGGCTCGTACAACCAAGTGTTTTCTACATATAACGGTACGTGATTAATCGTATTTACATCATGGTTTTTCTTTTTTCTTTTTTTATTGTCTTTGATATAACTCATTGTATTAGACGATAAAACGATATCGTTCATTACAGGGTATGACTTGCGCATCTTGCGTTTCTGCGATAGAGAAACATTGTAAAAAAATATATGGTGTACATAGTATATTGGTAGCATTAATGGCCGCTAAGGCGGAAGTTGTTTTTGATTCGGATAAAATAAGAGCAAATGATATCGCTTCCAGTATCACAGAGTTAGGCTTTCAAGCTACTGTGATCGATGAACCTGGAACTGGTGAAGGGGAAGTAGAATTAAAAGTAAGTTACAGTTATTCTTATGACATCATTATATACAGAGTGTAACGAAACTGCACGGCAAAACTTTACGAATGAATTTCACATATGTAGAGAAAAAGAAAGTAGGTTTTATTAGAATAGTTCCGCAAATATTTAATTTCTAAGTTATATGACTTTCGAGTATGATCTCGACGTACTCTAATTACGTTTGTTTTATCCGCTGTAAATTATTGTACATTCTTAAAAGAAACATTCGAAATATCATGCTATTTCTGCTTGAATACACAATGTCTCAGCTCGTCGTTTCATCGAGTTTCTAAAACGTTCAAAAAGTTCTAGTGTTGTGCGTATTCGCAAATCGTTTCTTTGAAGCTTGTTAAAGGTTGTTGGATATTTACGTATTGAGTATATGTTATTCATTCTGCAATGATAAGACAATATATACAAATTAATGCATTTCGTTTATCGTTTGATGGATGACAATGCGATAAGATCATACAACTTAGAAATTAAATATTTCCGGACTCATCTTGATAAAATCTATTTTTTTTTCTTATCTATATATGAGAAATCTATTTCTAATGTTCTTTCGCATAATTTTGTTACATTTTGCATACATAAATCTTTGATTCATATAACGTACATACATACGTGTATGTGTGTGCGTATGTACTTACACATGGATATATATAACATAGTATTATTCTTTAGATCTCAGGAATGACGTGTGCTTCTTGCGTCAATAAAATAGAATCGACTGTAAAAAAGTTACCTGGTATACATTCTGCCTCCGTCGCCTTAGCGACGCAACGTGGAAAGTTTAAATACGATGCCGAGGTGATAGGAGTTAGAGACATTGTCGATAGTATTAATAAATTAGGTTTTACGGCTACGTTGTTTAGTAATAAAGATAAAGAGAACAGAGATTATTTAGATCAAAAGTAAGTATGACACTTTTTGCTTTCTCTTCGTTTTCAAATATATCGTTATACGACATACTTGAGCTGTTTGCATTCATTTTTTTTATATGTTTTTTGAATTGTTATTTTTTTTTATTTATACAGAGAGGAAATAAAAAAATGGCGAACAGCTTTTCTAATATCTCTAATCTTTGGAGTACCCAGCATGATAATAATGACTTATTTTATGTTAATAATGTATTTGGATGATAAGTCGCACGAGGATATGTGTTGTATATTGCCTGGTCTGTCTTGGGAAAATTTATTGCTTTTTATTTTTTCTACGCCGGTTCAGGTAACAACGAATACATATTTTTCAAGAGAAAATATTTAAAAATATAGCTCTAAAGAGAGGATATTTCCAGTTCTTTGGTGGATGGCATTTTTATGTTCAAGCTTATAAAGCTTTGAAACATGGCACTACAAATATGGATGTCCTTATTTCCATGACTACAACAATATCGTATCTTTATTCTATTGCCGTACTTACAGCAGCTATGATAATGCAAGAAAATAATAGTCCACAAACGTTTTTCGATACTCCTCCAATGTTGTTGGTGTTCATTAGTTTAGGCAGATGGCTCGAATATGTAGCAAAGGTAAATTCGTTTAATTGATTATATTAATAATCTTATGAATGAACAAGAGATCAATAAAAATATATTTTATAGGGCAAGACATCCGAGGCTCTTTCCAAATTACTATCTTTAAAAGCAACGGACGCAGTACTGGTGACGTTAGGTCCAAATAACGAAATATTATCTGAACGTTTAATAAATATCGATCTTGTTCAACGCGGTGATGTATTAAAAGTTGTACCAGGTGCTAAAGTACCTGTCGACGGTAGAATCTTATCAGGTCAATCAACGTGCGATGAAAGTTTGATAACTGGAGAAAGTATGCCAGTGCCAAAAAAGAAAGGATCTATGGTTATTGGTGGTTCGATAAATCAAAATGGATCATTATTGATTACTGCTACGCATACGGGAGAACACACTACGTTAGCACAAATTGTTCGATTGGTAGAAGAAGCTCAAACGAATAAAGCACCGATTCAACATTTGGCTGATAAAATAGCTGGTTATTTTATACCTCTTGTTATAATAGTCTCAGTTATAACTTTACTTACGTGGATAATAATAGGATATATCAGCGTAGATAAATTACCTTTGACGCACAATGATCAGATACATAAGCAGTATACGAAAAAAGAAGAGATTATATTCCAGTATGCTTTTCGAAGTGCACTCTCTGTATTGGCGATAGCTTGTCCTTGCGCATTAGGCTTAGCCACACCAACAGCTGTCATGGTTGGAACTGGTGTTGGTGCATTGAATGGAATTTTGATAAAGGGTGCGGAATCTTTAGAAAATGCGCATAAAGTAAAATGCATTGTATTTGATAAAACTGGCACATTAACGCACGGTGTTCCCATGGTAACTAAAATTGCTCTATTTGTCGACGAGAAGATATATTCCATAACAAAGTTACTGGTAGCAATTGGAACAGCTGAAATCAATAGTGAACATCCTATTGCATCAGGTAATCGATCATATTATTGACGAAAGTATAAATATTTAACATTTGTAATGATGCGTAATCTAACACTATCATTCTTTTTTTTTTTAGCGATCGTTCGTTTTGTGAAGGAAACTACAGATTCAGAATCTACTGGTCAGTGTACCAATTTTCAAGCGGTTGCTGGTTGTGGTCTAAAATGTAAAGTTTCGCATTTTACCACAGCGGTATCCGACGCTTTAAAGTCTGAAAAAATTATCAATTATATTAATCAAACGAAGAAAGTATCTTCTGGAACTTTTAATCTGAACAATGTGCCAATAGATATAGTACCTTTCGTTGCTGCCACACAAGAGAAACAAAATTTGGATCTGCAATTATTATTAAGTCCTGAGGGTAATAACGATCAAATTGTCTCTAATGAAGCATATGAGATTTGTATTGGTAATAGAGAATGGATGAGAAGAAATGCCATAAATATACCTCAAGAAGTTGAAACAAGAATGATCAGTGAAGAGGATCTTGGTCACACTGCTGTCTTAGTTGCAATGAATAATGTTTTAGTTGCTATGATCAGTGTTGCTGATACAGTTAAACCCGAAGCACATCTTGCTATTTATACATTAAAGAAAATGGGTTTACAAGTTATCCTTTTAACAGGAGATAACAGAAAGACAGCAGCTTCTATTGCTAGACAGGTGAATAAATAGTAAATTATTCATATTAATTGCATAATGCGATATATTAGATTTTTTTTTCTTTTGATTTCTATTTAATTTTTATCATTTTTAACGAATAGGTTGGTATTACCAGAGTTTTTGCCGAGGTTTTACCATCGCATAAAGTTGCGAAAATTCAACGACTACAAGATCAAGGCTTTAGAGTAGCGATGGTAGGAGATGGTGTTAATGATAGTCCAGCACTTGCACAATCAGATATTGGAATTGCTATTGCTTCAGGAACTGATGTTGCTGTAGAAGCAGCAGACGTGGTATTGATGAGGGTAAGTTTTATATATATATACATAAAATTGTATATATATATATATATATATATATATATATATATATATATAAAATTATTGAATCCCATCTTTCGTTTAGAATGACCTTTTGGATGTGATTGCGTGTTTGGACTTATCTCGAAGAACTGTTCGCAGGATAAGACTAAACTTTCTGTTTGCTAGTATATATAATTTATTGGGAATTCCAATAGCTGCTGGTATATTTAGTCCATTTGGTTTCTTTTTATTACCATGGATGTCATCTGCAGCAATGGCACTTAGTTCAGTGTCTGTAGTTGGAAGCTCTTTATTACTAAAATTGTAAGTATATAAAAATAAAATCTACATAGGAGAAACAACTAATATATTTGTGTTATTGCAATTACTAAAATTTTCTATTATTATTAATTTTGTTATAGGTATCGAAAACCAACAAAAGTTTCGTTAGAAACACCGGAATATTTAGCAGCTATGCGTGCACATTCTACAGCTAGAATGATTGATCTTGATACAATATCTCTTCATCGTGGATTAGATGAATCAGTAATGCCAGTACTAAATAGAACAACATCATCTCTCTCCAGGTATGGTCGAACGAGTATCGCCTATTCAGACTTCTTGCAAAATTGTAATAACCCAACAGCTTAAAGAAATTTCTGGTGAAGTTATATTATTTTGTTTATAACATTGCTTTAATATTATTTAGTACTAACATTAGACATGTATTTTTTGTTTCTAATATCAAGTTATATTAATATTTCTTACTCATTTTTTATACTTATTTATGTTGAAATCATATTGATCCATTATTAAATACTATAATGTTACTAACCAGTCACAATTAACTTATACATAATGCAGGGTATAAAAAATATTGTCACTCTTGTACCTTTCATTAGATTGTATAGTAATAAACAATTTCTATTTCTTGTTTAATAGACAAATTTTCTATATATTTTATATCTAATTTACTCTGTTGAAACACATATACAGGCTGTGAATCATGAACAATATTATTAAATTCCGTAATACATTATATTACTTCTTTTATTTAAATGCATATAAAGATAGATTGTTATATTCTATTTATACTATTTCGCAATAATCAGAATTACGATATAAGACTGATTGTTTACTAATATGCAAATGCTATGTTTGAATGACTTAAGAAAGTCGTCCATTTTTATAATGCATGTATTTGTCATTTTGGTATTGGTCCACTGTATATATTGTAAATATTTATAAATATATCAAATGGTTAATTGTACTCAGAGATGATATGTGTTATTTATTTTTTAAGTTATTACTTTCTGTAAATTATTTATAAAGTGAATAATTAAAAAATCTAAAGAAGATATATAAAAAATCCATTTACCTGGTATGTATAAGTTGTGATAAAAATTGCATGATATATTGTATTAAAATTGTGTATGGTATTTGTAGATAATATAATACATACTTCATAATATTACGTAGTGATTTTGGCTTTTAGTAAACTAACTGTTTGAAGAATATGAGAGAGTAATTTTTGTCTGATGTTTATATAATATTTCACACTTTTTAATTTATAAAATGTTATATGATGTATATTAACACTAAAAGAAATAATATTAAAAAGATAAGTGCTGCTTGCAGTTCTTTTATTAACAAATAAATATAATTTTATTCTGTCACATCTAAATCACAAATGCTTCATATCAAGATTTTTCTGCAACAATAATCTTATGCAGCTATAAGAAATTTATTTGAATTAATAACTGGTAAGCTGTATATTGAAGAAATCTAAATAAAACTAATGAAGAAAGTGCTTTATAACACCAAGATTAATGATCAATTTCAAAGATATCAGTTATTTATACATTTATTCACAGGCTTTTTGGAAGGACAAGAAGTGATATTGAGGGCAGATTACTAGGTGAAGATATGGATGATACTGATTTAGCTGTTGACTTCAATGATTATCGAAAAAACAAAAAGGACCCAACTAACATAACACCTTTATGAATTGTATTTTTTACATGAAAAATGTAATAATGTAAGTTAACAAGCTGCTGTTATCATAATTAATATTTTCTCCATCTATCCATCCTAATGTACAATATTACTGATTATTTTGTGTCTATGTTCCCATAATTAAATTTTTTATATAGCTATATTATATATTTTATTATTAAATCTCTTGAACATTTTATGATAAATATTGAAAAAGAGGTTATTGCATATATGATGTAAAAGGATAAATTAAAAGTATATTATCAACTATGCATAAAAAAGCATTTACTGTGTACATCTGCAAACTTTAAAAGACTATTATTTAATTTACAAATTATTAGAAAGTAATTCTTTTTATTCAATTTTTTTCATGTATATATCCTTTATACAAATTTAAAATTGTACTTAATATATAACACTGTATAATTTATTTAAATCATTTTATGTTGCAAAATTATGTGTATAAGTTAAAAATAACATAATGTCATCATATAAATTGATAATTCAAGATTGTAAAAATTGTTTTTGCTAAAATACAAATAATCAAACTGTCTACCAAATAATTATATGACAAGGTGCATATGTAATCTATATACAAATTTTTTGTTCAGGGAAAATATTTAATACCTAAATTTATTTTAATAAATAATACTTTCATAAATGTGAAATATAATAATATAAAAATATATTTTATATTTTTTCACCTTAATATATTTTATTATTATAATGTTATTTTCATGTTATATATAATATTATGTTATATAACAAATGTATTGAATTTGAATATGTTACATCAATATGAACATTTTTTTTGTTACATCGAATATGAAATATTTTATAGAATATAATTATATCAATGATAAATTAACGTACATGCAAATTTGCATTGTAATTTTTACATTGTATGACAATCATGAAAGTATGTATTATTACTAAAATAAATGAAATTAGCATTGCATGCTACATTGTACTTAATTTTTGCATGCTTTCTAGGAAATTGACTATAAAATAAAGGATCTAAATAAAAAATATTTTATACTAAAAAATAAATGCAAATCAGTCTTTTATCTATATATAATTATCTAATGATTAAATTTAATAATTACTTTGGTAAATAAAATTTTATGAATCGTTATAAATGAGTATATAAAAAAGTGATAAAAATGCATTATATACTTTTTTTCTGACAAAATACTTAAAATATGTAATATGCTCGAACTTATAGTTGAATTGAAACTATTCTGCTGAAAGAAAATATATAAATCAGTTCCTATCCCATCACTTTTAGTAAGTAGAACTATCCATGACTTTCATGAATTTGTTTTTATCGATCTTATTATCAAAAAAATTTAAAGATTCTGTTTTTTCATTTTTATCAGATTTATGAAATTACTAGTAATTATTTATGAAGTTATAGAATGATTATCCACTAATAAATAGGTATTTGTTAAATATACATGCAATTATTTCCTGTTTCATTAAAATCATTACATATATTAGATAACATTAGATATTCCATTAAGATTATTAGTTTGAATCTATAATATTATTTAAAAATTTCTATTTTCATTAGAATGAATATATTAGTCAATTATGTGATTATAATTGTAAGGGTTATTTTTCTTATTTATGTTTCTAATCAATGTTTTTTGAGATAATAATTTTATAATTATTAATATTTAATATATAATGGTCATTCTTATATAATTTTTAAAGGATTTATTAATTTCTGATTGTTTAACAATGATATATTATCCATGTTATAAATTTAAAGACAAACTAATAGAACAAAACTAACTAATTATCATTAACTAAATTATCACAATTTTGTTTGTTATTATACAAATAAATTTGTGCTATTCTATGATCTATGCTTATTTCTACAACACTTCATCTACACATATTTTTATTTATTATTCCCTTACAGATCATAAATATAATTATTGTTAAAAGATATATTTTTATTTAATTGAGAACTTATTCTTATAAAATCACTCATATATTAATCTTTCGTAATCCCACGAGTTCTAATATACGAGTTTTTGTACTTACTACTTGAGAAATTAACAATAAAATTATGTTCGAAATGTCCATTGTATTTATATTTGTAAAGTAAAATTCGCAAAGTATTAATATCATTTGATCATGAATCATAAAGATTTTTTTAACCTATATCTTAATTATTTAACTTATTCAAAACTTTTTGAGAATAAGTTAATAATAAATAATAAATAATATTCAGATATCTTGAAAATTAAATATATCATCGTTATTGCTTGATTTTAAATCTTTTTGATTTACATTAATCAATTGAGTATTATTTTTCTTTTGTTACAATACCTATTTTCGCAGATTTCCAGCGGATGATTTTCTTTCACCGATCTCATATTGGAATTCAAGTCGCATCACTTTTTTTTAGCACGAAGATATATTTCTTCATGATCGTTCATCTTCGAATCTAAATAAAAAACAAAAAAATATACGCATACACATACACACATATATTGTTATACTTATAATATTGAAATTATGAAACGTTTATGAAACACATAATACGATTTAAATTTATTATATTTTATACCAATTTTATTGAAATTACTTACGTCTTTTTGTCCTAAATCATTTATATATAATGTACACTGTATTATACATCGCATGTTCTTTGTATGTTTTAAATAAAAGAAAGATTTGTTAATAATTTCACGTAATACTCGTTTATTATCGCACGCTCCACACGTCCGTTCCTCACGTCTTTCTAACGATGACTGAAGCGAATAACAACACACTACGTCTACCGAAAACATATACGGATAATGGTAAAAGAACAAAGCTAGAATAATATTTATGTCCTTCGAAATCAAGCATTGTGTATTCTCTATGTTTTGGAGTTTTATATGAGCTGTGATATGTATGTATGTTTACGTACGTTCAAAACATTGTTATGAAAAATATCAATCTATTACATTTTCATAATTAATGTTTTTGTTTCACAAATACGTGCATGTTTATTAATGTTAAATGTATTTGTTCTTCTTATGCAAAATTAAGATATTTGTTGAATATTCCTAAAATTTTTTGAAAATATCTAATTTTAATGTGTTTATATATTGTGTCATTCATATTGTAAATATATGATTTTTCATTTTTTATAACATGCATTTGAAATTTTCTTATGGAATGTTGGAGTTGAATGTGGGATGATGTAATCAGTAAGATTCTAAAATATGTAATGAAACGTATAGCGGATTTTGAACATATTTTTAAAAATTATCGAATTGTGCAAATTTATTATAAGAGTAATTTCGTTTTTGTTCAAAGAACAATAATTTCTTGAAATGTTGAAAAAATTATTGATCATTTATTATTATATAATTTTATTCCACACTGCAAACAAATTTTTAATTTAATCTCATATAAATAATAATATTAAATAATACATGCAATAATACAAAAAGTAAGAGAAAATAAAATATAAAACTTAGCATTTTATGTTTGATCAATAATAACAATTGAGACACACATGATTTCGTTCAGTATCATATCTGCAAAAAAATGTAATAAAATGCAAAAACAATGAAAATATCACATTCAATGAATATAAAATTAAAAATTACTTACATGGGTAAAGAACAATTTTGACAGAATAGCTCACAACATTTGATACATTGACATAAACAAAAGGTACATAATACTTGATCACAGTAAAAACATTTGTTTGTTGAATTTGAATCTATTACTCTGCAACATCCACAAAGGTCGACTTGTGCATCCTAGAATAAAGCTATCATTAAATCGAATCAACAAACGAACAACTTTAAAAACATGTACATACTGATATGATTTTATCACTGCTTTCTAATTGCAATTTACTATTTAAAATCATTTGTTTTGAACGTTCAGGCTTCATTTCACGAGAAGTTATTTTTGTTAATGGTAACTCAGTTAACTCCATTTGACTTGTATTCGAATTCTGTGAATATTCTTTAACACCTTCTTTTAATAAATTCAAGGTTTTATCTGGATACAAAGTATTAAAAACAAGTGTGAAGAAAAAGTTGAACAAAAAAGAAGCGATATTTCTAAAATAATCACAATATAACCTCTTTACCATAAACTTGCTTCATTCGTTCTTTTTCGGCAATTCCATTATCAATTTCTCTTTGCCCCACGTGTACTTTTAATTGAGGAAGTAAATTTTCCTCGTAAGGACAAGCTCGCTTTGTCATATTTATTTGATTTTACAAGAATATTAACTTTAACTCGGAGATATTCACTGATGAAAGTAACATAACCGTAACGTCATTCCATAGTCATTGTCTCTTCTATAATCTACGTAATCGTATTCCAAATTAAATTTTCGATATATCACACAACAGATTATTCGGATTAATAATATTTTCTAGATATTTAATAGAAATTTAATGTCAAATTGTAGGTCAAAAGTATACGATATGTATTATAAAATGATCGATACAAAATTAAACCGAGATAATATTCAAATCAAATACATACATACATATATAAAATAACGAACGTTACCATTGAATTTTTTTCCTTCTTTATTCACATATTTCCTCTTCTAAATGGGACATTTTTCATATATAAAAACATACAATGCGTCACTTCGACAGGATTTCTTCAAAGTAGTTAATTTCTCTCCTTTCTATTCTTTCATGCGTAGTTCGCGACAGTTATACAAATATCGTATTTCCCCACTCCATCTTCTTTATCCTCCTTAAATCGTTGATTTCAAAAGAAAGATTCGGACGTTTAGGAACGAATAAACAAATAAACAAAATAAACTTCTTCGTAAGACGCGAAAATGGATCGATGATACATACAATCGATGATATACAATCGATGAAGGATTAAAATGCGACGACTTTAGTAATATTTGTTTATTAGTAATGTTGCATTATTATTATTACTTTTATACATATTTGATATTGGCCATCAACAAATATGTTACAATTCTTTTTCATCTCCTATCCGCATCGTTATCTTTCTTTCGTTTGCTTGAAAAGTAACGACATACGTATCTTATCTTTTTCTTCTTCTTCTTCTTACTCTTCTTTCTTTCATTCTTTCTTTCTTTTACCCCATTATAATAATACATAATAATTTATAGTCGTAGCATGACAAACATTAGTATTTAATTGCAAAATGCGATAACTGTGTGCACCGCAATTATCAGCTCGTTCCACAAGTAAACCGTGTGAAATAACATTAATTTGTAAATGAGTCGATATAGAATACGTAAAAATAAACCTATAACAAACGACATATACATATATATATATATATATATATATATATATATAATTAATATATATATATATATATACATATATACATGTATAAATCGCTTCTCTCTCTTTGGTAACCGTTGCGTGTCTAATAAATTACAGCGAACATCGTACACGAAAAGAGATCACTATGATGCGCCTCTTAATTATTCGGGAGATATAATCCTAAGAAATATAATAATTAATTTTAGCTTCATTTTGTTTACTTATTATTAGCAAGACCGTGAGACACTTGGATCACAATACGCGTACACCGTTGCTGGATTATTATTATTATTATTATTATTATTATTATTATTATTATTAATATTATTAATTATTAATTATTATTATTATTAATTATTATTATTATTGTTGTTATTATTATTATTATTAGTATTATTAGTATTATTAAGAAAAAGACGGCGATCTTTTCTACTTCGAGGAACACGGATTGAAGGGTTATGTGTTGTTTGTTCATCGTAAAAAAATAGATCACTGCAAGTGCACTGAATACGTGGCATACGGGTACGTTGTTCGTTTATGCGTAAAAAATTACGCGATAAAAAGGATTACGGTGAGGAAAGTCGACAAGAAAATGGTGATATAATATAAATCGTACAAGGCAAATAGGATCGAAAGATCAATAATTTTGTATTTGGCGCCTAGTGAAAGGCAATTTGTAACACTTGTAATGGTAACGCATCTATACTTAATAATGTCGTTTTCTTTGTTCTTTTTTATATAATATTCGATATATTCTTTCGATCCTTTCGTCCAATCAACGCGAAGTATTGTTATCCAATCGAAGAGCTACATACATACATAACTACATACGTATGTATATGTATATAAAGATTTCACTATATTGATCGATTCGAGATTTTGCTTGCGATTCTCGAAATGCGAACTCTCGAATCGGTAGTTCCTCGTTATACCTCATTCGTGTTTCCTTTTCTTTGTGTATTATGTGCCTTGTGCGATTCGTATTTTCTTGTGCGGACTTTTCTTCTAATAAAAGGAGATTTTTAAGCGTTAGACGAAGAAACCGGCAAGCATCTCGAATATTTTCTTTTTAGTGGATCTCGGTGTGCAGAGTGAGTACAAAATACATATATATATATATATGTATATATATATCGTATATGGTGTGTTTGCCTTAATGTATGTTTCATATGTTTTGTATGTTACGTGTGGCTATGTATGTTTTATGTTTCTTTCATTGCCACCCTCGTCTCCCGTGCCCCGTCCCCCGCCTCCGTGCATCAAAACGTTCCTGTGTTTTCTCTTTACGTTTATCCGATTAACGATTATAATTCTCGCGTCGTTTATTACTCGAATATGTAATTACATCGATTTTAATTAAATTAATCCGAATTAACCTCCCACTTCGTAATTAAAGTAAACGAACGTCACTCATCAGGAACGCTCATTTGCGGACGAGAAGATCGTTGTTTAACAAAAAAGAACAAAAAAGAAAGAATGAAAGAAAGGAAAAAAATGGAAAAAAAGAAAATAATGTACAAATAAATTATGAAAAAGTAGCGACTCGAAGAATAGAATGTGTCGTCGTTGCTATTTCGAAAATTATTTTCGTTTCGTTATTAACTCGGCCTCGGCTCGACGGCACGCGTCCGATATATTCGGATTCGATTCTCTCAATATTTCTTGTCTTTTTCTTTTTCATTTTCATTTTCTTTTCTGTGTATTTTCTTCTTTCTTTTCTTTTTCTTTCTTACGTCTTTGAACGTACGTTTATGTATAAATTACATGGAGAAGCGCAGATAAAATCGTGCGAAGCTTTATTTATTAAAAATTAGAAGAGTTACGTCATTTCTTTTTTGTGGAGAGAGAGAGAGAGAGAGAGAGAGAGAGAGAGAGAGAGAGAGAGAGAGAGAGAGAGAGAGAGAGAGAATAAGAGAGACAGATAGATAGAGATAGAGAGAAAGAGTGAGCAAGAGAGATAGATAGAGAGAGAAAGAGAGTAAGAGAGATAGATAGAGATTGAAAGAGAGAGAGAGAAAGAGAGAGGGAGAGAGAGAGAGAGAGAGAGAGAGAGAAAGAGCGTCTTTGCACTCACAGCCGTTATTGTCAGTTGTCATGGACGTTTTACAGAATATCATCGACATCGGAATGATCGAATCGTTGGACATACGAGAACCATCTATCAGATATTATATATAGAAGAGAAAGTAAAATATATATGTATCTATATGTATATATATTTTTTTCTTTCTTTATTATTATTATTATTATTATTTTTTGTTATTTTTCAATCTCTTCTTCTTCTTCCAACTCTTTCTCCTTCTGCTTCTCCTCCTGCTCCTCCTCTTTCTCATCATCGTCATTTTCTCTTTCTCGAAAATTCACTCCAAAAGTTCCAACATTTCGATCTTCCGATCATTCATATTCTTTTCCTTTCCCTGTGATTACCATGATTAGTATGCCATTTTCGAATGTAAATGCAGTGAAGTTTTGAAAATAACCGTAAAAGCGGTCTCATCTTTTCTCTTTTTTTATTATCATTATTATTATTATTATTATCATTATTCTTTTTACTTTTTTTTTCTTCGTCATGTTTCTTTCTTTCTTTCTTTCTTTTTTCTTTTTTTTTTCGTTCTACTACGTTTAAAATGTAGATCCTATTAATAAATGAATGTGCGTGTATGCGTGTATATATGTCGCGTGTGTATGTGTGTGTATTTGCTATCTCGTTTGAATGTTGCACGACGAACGTCAGTTAACGTTATCGGATGATGATCATCGTATCGATTAGGCTAAAATCGTTATTACATTAACGAAGAATCCCGATAGGTTTTCCTTTTGTTCTTTTCTTTTATTTTTTTCCCTCCTTTTTCTTCTTCTTTTTCAAAATATCGTCGATATTGGATAGATAATACACGAACTGATTTGTATTACGTTGTGTAATACGGATAATACGGATATTAGATTGTTTAACAATACAATATAATATATATCGATTCGTTATAATAGGACTATGGATGGCACGCGATATTATATCATAGGCAAAGATGAACTATGTAGCTGTTAATTATAATTAGGATTACGATTGAACGTTTTTAATGTGCTTATTAACGAGCACCATCGATGATTATTTTTCTACGTTCTTAGGATCAATGAAATCGAGTATTTATGAGTTATTACGCTTTTCCTTTTCCCTCTCTGTATAGAGAGAACTCTAAAAGAAGACTAAAGTTATCTACACTATCGTAACTATGTTGTTGTTGTATCCTATACAGTGTTATTGAAAGGGAGAAAGAGAGGGAGGGAGAGAGAGAGAGAGAGAGGGAGAGGGAAGGAGAGGGTGGGGAGAGAAAGGAAGAGAGATAGGTGTGTGTGTGTGCGTGCGTGTGTGTACTGGATCGCTTTTAAATCTTTTAACAATGATTTTCTTCTACATACAGATAGTATTTTATAATACTACAATATAGATAAACGACAGATTTTCGACTTGTTTTCTATTCTTTCAATTAAATATATATAATCAAATTGATTCAAGATGAAATAAAAATTTTTCTTTTCTA
Source organism: Vespula vulgaris (assembly GCF_905475345.1). NCBI lineage: Eukaryota > Metazoa > Arthropoda > Insecta > Hymenoptera > Vespidae > Vespula > Vespula vulgaris. Next base: position 7,331,980 of record NC_066592.1, on the reverse strand, counting down.
TGTACGTATATACATACGTACGTACGTAAGTATGTATGTATGTAGTATATATGTACATGTAAATAAAAAATACTAGGATTTGGAATACTTTCTTTCGTATATAATATAAAGGAGCTAAGTAAGAAAAGTACAGTATCGGTATAATGAAAGTATAATAACGGTAAACGTATAGTAAAAGTATAGTAATCATTTTTCAATAACGAACAAATAAATTAACGTAATGTTCGAGTTCAAAGTAAAATTCTCGTGACGAAATAATTAAACAATGAATGAATTTTCATTTGAAAAAGTTCCTCGTTTTCTTTTTTCAAACGGAAATAAGAATAGTTTTCTTTTAGTCATATGTATGTATCTAAGTATTTATATACATACATACATACATATATATTTAGATAATTTTCGGAATACACAGGAGCATAGAACGATCTATGGATATTTTGTTTACACATGAAGAAAGCACGAATTTTTCTGATCTACATATTAATAACAACGACTAACTTATCTCCATGGATATTTTCTTTTTCTTTCTTTCTTTCTTAAACGCTCTTTCTATATCATTACTTTCGGGGATATATCATATATTGGCTCGAATATCTTAGATATTATACACGTCGAAGAAGTACATATTTATATATCTCGATCCACTTCGGGTTTACTTCAGGTATTACATTAAGACTTTTCTTTATTAATTCGATCAATATTTTTAAACATTTGGTCAGTAATTCCAAACGAACGGTCAGTCTTTATAATAAAATATCGATAGGTAAACAATATAAATGATACAAACTCTGACATTTAATTATTTATACTCATTAAAATATTCATACATATTGACCATTTATTTGATAAAATACTTACCATTAATTAATAAAAATATTGACCATATATATAAATAGAAGCATTACGATAAACAATAAAACGATGCCTCTCGTCGTTATTTTCGTCGAGTGAAAATATTATTTCCATGAGATTAGGAAAAGCGTCATATCTCAGTGATTGAAAAAAAAAAAAATCTCGATTTATGTCGCGTCTAAATATTCTCCATTTTTCTTCTACTTTTTTTTTTCCTTTTTCGTTTGTTTGCATTTTTTTTCTTTTTTCTTTCTTTCTCTTTTTTTTTTTTTTGAAAACGTTTCAAACAACATCTCGTTGATATGTGCTGCAATGAAGATATTCCGGTCGATATTTTTGAAAACATGCGATTTCGACGCGTTATAGTCAAACTTGATTTATCTCTCTCTGAGAAGTTTCTTTCTTTTTTCTTTTTCTTTTCGTTGTTGTAACAACGATAATATAACGATGATCATTATTACGATTGACGTATCATCCGCTCGTCGAAAGAATTAATTGCTTTTTTTTTATGATTTTTTTAATCGCTTTTTTTGTTGTTATCGGTGAAGTAAATAAATAAATAAATAAACAAATAAATAAATAAATAAATATATAAATACATACATACATACATACATACATACATACATACATACATACATACATACATACATACATACATATATTCATTCATTCATACATACACATATTTTGAAGCGTCGTCATTTGCCGATACATGGCAATTTCTATTTTTATTTTATTTATTTTTTTAATTATTCATCGACGCGTTTTCTCATATGAAAAGTCTCTCAAGAGACCTGACAAAAATTCGTTCAACGTGCTCGTGAACAAAGCCGAGTAATAAATAAGCTTCCTTCTTTTTTTGTTTTTGCTTTCGTTTTTGTATTTGTATCATAGATTTATCTAATAGCGTGATGTATTATATGTTAAAAATTAGCGACTAAAACGATATGAGAAAATAATATCAATATTTAAGGTTTATCTAACAAATGACTTAGAGACAGACAGACAGACAGACAGAGAGAGAGAGAGAGAGAGAGAGAGAGAGAGAGAGAAGGAGAGAGAGAGGGAGGGAGAGAGATCTACAAGAGATCCACAATTACACGATCGCTTTTGAAGCAGAATAACAATAAATAATTTTAAACTACAAGTGAAAAAGAAAGAGAGAGAGAGAAAGAGAGAGAGAAAGAAAAAAAGAGAAGGTACGTGTGAGTGTGTATCTTACAATAGATAATATAATGCCCAGACACGACAGTGCACCAATATGCGCGAAGTTTTGTGTGCATGTGTGTATATGTCTTTTGTGTCTTTTGCTTCTCATTATAATTCAGCGAATCATAATCGTTAGGAATGTCTCGTCGTTTCGATCGAAGTTTTCTTCACAAAAATGTTTAATATCTTTGAGGAAGGAATGTTATAACAATGGAAATGTCGAGATGATCATTGAAACGTATATAGATTTAAAGATGATACGAGTTTGCTTACGTGTAAGTAACATACTTAAGTAAGTACGTATGTACATACATACATACATACATACATACATACATACATACATATATACATACATACATACATACATACGTACCTATATATATACATAAATTACACATGTTAAGAAAACCATGGCAAGAATAATAATGATAGAAAAACGTGCATTAAAATCAATCGATCGATCGCGAATCGCCCTTATAAATTGTATAAAAATCTCCCTATATATCATCAAACGTCGTCCATCGGTCTATAGTTTATATATCAATGTTTCTTAAGATTTATGTGGTGTCGTGAATTTCTATTATATTAATATGCCTGCAAGTTTGTGGGTCTCACGTTGAGATCTCTGCGAACAAGGGTAAGTACTTAATTACATGCGCGAACTTTAAACAAGATGGCCGATGGTCCATCGAGCGATCGTCTTTTCTTATCTGTTTGTAATATTTACATACACACACACATATATATACATACGTGTATATGTGTATACAGATATGTATAACATGAAAATAATATACACGAAATTTCTAAGATATTTATTTCTGTTACTATAATCGGTTCTTTTTTCGAGTTTTCTCTGTTTCTTGTTTGTTTGTTTTCTTTTCTTTATTTTTCTTTTTTTATTTTTATAGAGAGGAAGATCGTTTGCAAATAAACGATCGCAGGAAAGATTGATCACGCATGTACTTAATCTTGATCGCAGAGTCACGGCGACACGCAAAAGCGAATCGAAAAATAAATGGGAGACACGTGAGAGATTAGCGAGTATTCCGTTATTTTCGTACAGATACACTCGCGAATATAAGTACATATACGCGCTTGTTAGCTACGACGTGACCAAGAGACAATTAACTAATCCCCTCCCCCTCCCTACATCGGTAATTTTTCTTTCTTTTTTTCTTTAATTCTGCATAATCCGTCCTCCATATTTGTGATTTATCTTCCCATCACACGCGGGTCCGTACTATTCATTCTGGATTCACTGTAGTATCGAGTTTTCTCTCTTTTTGCTCTTCCTCTTTCTCTTCTTTTTTTCTTCTTCTTCAATTGTTATTTCTTTGTTTTTACTTTTGTTTTTTTTTATTTTTTAAATATTTTTTAGTTAGTTTCGCACGATATAAAATCCTAGTTTAGTATGGCCGGTAATTTGTTCCATCTTTACTCTTTCTTCTTCCTCTTTCTCTTCCTCTTCTTCTTTTTCTTTTCTTTAAACTCCCTCACTTTTTTCCCCCTTTTCTTTCCTTGTTATTTATCATTATCATTATCATTATCATTATTATTATTATTATTATTATTATTATTATTATTATTATTATTATTATTATTATTATTATTATTATTATTATTATTATTATTATTGTTATTATTATTATTATTATTATTATTATCATTAATATTAATATTATTATTATTAATGTTATTATTAATATTAATACATTATTATTATATTATTATAATATCACTTATCATATATATATATTATCATATTTTTATATATATATATATGTTAGTTTTATATTTATTCGCAATTAGTAAATAGATAACCGCAAGCTTACATCTAACTTTCCAATTTATAAGTAGTGGTGTGACGTAATACTAAATTAGATTCATCTCGACTATCTAATTACATAAGAACCCTTATTACATTGAAACGCTTTACACGCTCCTTGCACATCCTTGTAATTCATGATTCTGCGAATTCGTTTTGCAAAGCCTGGGTTTGAAATGCTGATTACGATGTCATATGTATTTTTAAAAATTTTTAAACAATGAAATAGCGGTGGATAGGTGTTTAAAGGAGGAAACGGAGAGGTAAAGGTGGTAGAGAACGGAGGATAAGATAAACGAAAAATGTCATTTTTCAATTCGTTCTTAGAGACTAAAATTTGATAATGGCAGATACCTTTTTTGTTCCAACGAAACTTGTAGAAAATTCATTTCCCGTGTCGTTCGGTTGATCGCGATTATTTTCAATTCTCTTTTGTTTCTTTTCTTTTCTTTTTCTCTTTCTATTACGAAGAAAAATGATAGAATTATTCCGATCGGATGAACGACACGAAGAAGAAAAGTCACGATTGATGAGGGCAAATAGGTAAACAGGCAAACGAAATACAAACGATTCGAAGGATTTTCTTGTTGCTATTTTTGTTTTTTGTTTTTGTTTGTCTGTTTGTTTCTTTGTTTGTTTGTTTTAGTATGGCCATCGTTCTTGTCTCAAGAGACACATACACGTACATACATACATACATACATACACACATACATACATTCATTTTCTATTACATACGTACATTCATTTTTGAAATAATCGAAACGAAAAGAAAGACAAAAGGGGATCGATGATCATTCGCGTATTCCAGCTAATCGCATAAAACAGTCGTTCGAAAAAACGCCGTAACTTTTTTCGGCTACTTATATATAGGAACGAGTCGCCGTGTGCGATATAATAATAATATATTTATGTCTAAAGCGAGAGAGTTATCGGGACCAACCGCTTCGACGTTATAATTTTGATTCGAACAAACATTTACACATCGAATCTTCGCGCCTAAGTTTCTAACTAATCGCAGACGATCTTTTTTTAAAAGCCTGAAAGGGGCGTAATTGTCGTCGTCGTTATTTTACTTTTGTTTTTTTGCGTGTGTGTGTGTTCCTTTTTCCTTTTCTTTTCTTTTCTTGTTTTTTTTTTTTTTCAAATTACGTACGAAATTTTCGATCGACCGTAATTCCGATCGAATACAAATTTCGCACATACGTTTTCTCGCGTCTTGTAAAATCACAAATTTACCACGAATAACACACCAGTGGAAAAAGTAACGCGACGCATTTTTATTACACGATATTTATTAACGAATTTCTTGCAAACTTTTGTTCCTTTTTGGTTCCTCTTCTTTTTTTTTTCTTCTCGTCTCATGCTATAAAATAATGTCGGTAATCACATTAGTCCTACAACGTTTTTGTCCCACTTTTATCCCTTTTATTTCTCGTCGTCTTCTTCTTCTTCTTCTTCTTCCTCCTTTTATTCTTCTATTTCTTTCTTTCTTTCTTTTTTTTCTCTTCCCTTTTTTCTTTCTTTCTTTTCTTTTTTTTAACATTTCTCCCACCCTTTTTTTTTTAAATCTTTCCATTAGTACGAAGCTGGGATAATTTCAAGATATGTCTGTGTTGAGAAAATTGTGTACGTACAATAATGATAATAATATTTGTCTTTATCGCTTATCCCATACGCTATGTATAGAAATATTAGATACTTATTCATCCCCGTGTCATTTATATGTGAATCGTGATCGTTTCTTCTCGTTCTCTCTTTCTCTCTCTCTTTTTCTTTAGTTTTATTTCTTTCTTTCTTTTTCTAATATTCCATTCTCGATGAGAAGCAGAGAAGTTATACACGTCGCATCAACTACGTACTTATTTAACGTATGCATTTAATATTAGTCTTCTGAAATGTTATTCTTTCATGCGTGAAAAAAATAAATCTCTCGCCTTTGCATTTCGTCGACAAAATCCTGGGCTCTTCATCTCTACTCTTCTTGTTCTCCTATCTCTTTATTTGTTCTATAAGATATTGGCTTTCGTGACTCTTTACTACATACATACATACATACATACATACATACATACATACATACATATATATATTTGTATGTATCTGTTCGCTAATTGTTTTTTCTCTTTCTTTCGTACCAGGCTCGTTCGTGTTACAATTTTTATTTTTTATTTTATTTTATTTTTTTTTTTTTTGATTTGATTGATAATTTTGTTGTTTTCCATGAGTTCCTTAATTTATTCGCTCTTTATAAAAAGCAAAAAATCGTTATATCTCAGAGAATTAGAAAAAAAGAAGAAAGAAAGAGAATACAAAAAATCTAAGAAGAACAACGTCGGGGATCGTGTTATAAACGAAAAGACATACATGAATCATTAAAAGTTTACGTCTCTTGACTAGAAATTTTGAATTCGATCGCTTCGATTCGAACGACAATTGATTTGCCAGCTCGAACTCGATAGTTCTTAGCGGCAGTGAACATTTCGGCTTTCACATAATTCTTTTTACGTACTTTTCTCGCTGTGGAACGCGGAAATGTAATATCCTGAAACAACAAAAATCCATCATCTCATTTAAGAAGTTGTTCTGGTCCTCTTTTAGTTCCTCTTCGTCCTCTTATTCTTTCCTACTGTGACTTTTGTTTCAGAAAACTTTCAAATGTTTTTCTTTCCACTCGATATATATATATATATATATATATATATATATATATATATATGCATCTGGTAACGTTTGAAATAATTGAGCTTTCCAGTATTTTTGTCTTTTTTGTTCTTGTTTCTTTTTTCTTCTAAAACTTCTTGACGAACTTTTTCTGAATCCTTCCGACCTTCCCCAACATCAATATGAGAGTTTTTGGTTTTGTATTCAATTTTTTCCCTATTTTCTTCTTCTTCTTCAGCTCTGATGTTTCAGCTCTGACGATCTGTTACTGTTCTGGTCGATCTTGAAAAAAATACGACGGTCTTCTCTCTATCTCTCTGTCTGTCTCTCTCTTTCTCTCTGTCTCTCTCTCTCTCTCTCTCTCTCTTTTTCTTTCTCTTTCTCTCTGCCTGTCTATCTGTTCTTCTTTCCGTCTATCTCACCAAAACCTCTGAGCACTGTCCCAGATATTCTTAAGACTCGATCGGAATTCGAAGCGTAAGTTCTGATAGTATCACGCTATGTTGTTGCCGCTCATCGTCGTGACGCACTTTTTTTCCGGTGTGTTTTGACTTTCGGAATTACTTCGAACCGCCTTAGGTGGACTACCTGGTGTCGGTGTTGAGTCGCCAGGTAAAGGATTGTTGTTGTTGGTCGACGTCGAACTTCTTCGGCCATTTTCGCGCGTAGGTGACTTCACGTCGAACACTGATGTGTCCGATTCCATATCCGAGTCGATCTGATCGTTGACAGAGAGCAAGAGTGAGAGCGAGAGAGAGAAAGAGAGAGATAGAGAGAAAGAGAGAGAGAGAGAGAAGGGGAAGAAAAGAAAAATTAACAATTAATTACACTTTGTCATTTAATATTTTATCTTATATACGTATATGTTAACGATAAAATTATTACTTCGTTCAAACTAAGACTAATCAAAGGGAACTTTTCTATAATAAGGGGCAAGGGTGGGGAGAGGGGTGTTCTCTATATAATCTAAAGTATTTTCTACGATTAAGCGATTAATGAGAGATTTTAACGAATTCAATGGAATTCACTACGTGATGGTTATCGAGCAATCTAAGCGACTAAATATGGGAAACGATGATTTATTTAATTTTTTTTTGTTTTTTTTTGTTTTTTTTTTCTTCTTTAATAATAGTAATAATTTTTTGATTGATCGACGAGTAAACGATAAAAAGATTTTTACGTGAATCGAGCGCACATCGAGACCACTCTTCGGGCTTTAGCTTTCATTTTCGGCTCGCTTTTTATCCGGTACTAAAATCGAAAATCGTTATTACTGAGAAGAGATTACGAGTGGTGCCTGAAACTGACGCGCAAGAGCCATTTTTTTTTTTTTCTTTCTTTTTCATCTACTATTTTTTCTTACAAGGATTAATTACAATTAGATATTATACTCGTCTCATTAACGGAGCTATCAACTCATAACGTAGATTTTCCGAGTTCGTTTAAAGTTTGTTGAGACAAGTAAGAAGACAAAAAAAATACAAAAGAAAAAAATACCCCGATAGAAAACAATGAAAAAAAAAAGAAAAAAAATAGAGAGAGAAAAGACAAATATAAATGGCGAAAGGATGATGACAATGGTGCACTACCTTGTTGAAACAGACTACCTGTCTGGTAGCGGGATGAGGACTGAGAAATAGCCTTTCGCTGGTGTCACTTCCGCAGCTAGAACTTTCGCTCATTTCCGTGGCAAACTTTCTAGATGCTCTTGGACTCGGTGGTGCTGCTCTGGTTTGTCCGGTTAAATTCAAACCGACGTTTCTAGAACATACTTGCGATTGTATGTGTTCGCAGACCCTCCTAAATCTTCGAATATTTCCTAATGGAAGAAATGTACGAAAGAAAAATTGTTTAAATAATTGTTAATTTTAATACAACGATTAGAAAAGGGGAGCGGGCAGGGATCGTATTTATCATTTTTCTTTTTTTTCTCTCGAATCTTGACGACATCATGGAATCATGTTTTTAAATGTTACGACAAGTATAAAAAATAAGTGCGAAATAACGTATACCATAGTTCTTTCGTACGTAAAATATACGTAGATAAGATTTAAGTCGGTATGGAGAAGGCGTACGTGCCAAGGTAACATCGATCTAGTTGCGCTTGGATGGCTGCCAAATGCCAAACGCCAAACTACCTCTCTCTTTCTTTCTCTTTATATATATATATATATATATATATATATTTATATGTATCTGTATCTCTATCTATCTTTCTTTCTCTTCCTCGGTTTACGGTGTCTACAATCAGACTTTGAAAGGGCTTTGTACCTTCGGTTTTGTCATTCGCTTAGCCGCATCTTTCATTCGGTATAAACTCGCGACGGATATATACGAAAAAGAGAGAGAGAGAGAGAGAGGAGAGAGAAGAATCGAAGAAACGTTTTTGTTCGTTTATATTTGAAAAAAAAGAAACAACAAAAAGAGAAGAAATATGTGAGGTCGTCATGATCGAGTGATGGATCAATAAAAGAAGGGAAAGACAAGTAAGATATTTAATATTTACCACTTAATAACGTAAAAGTAATGGCGAATAGTGGCTCGTTAGACTGCTTCGTAATACCGCTTATGTCAACTTGAAATCGGACCTGCCTTTGAAACATGGCTGGTGCCGTGCTACCCTTTTTATATTCTACTCTGAACGACATCGGTGAAATCACACTGTGCGATAGCTCGGCTATCTGTAAATCGATCGCATATGGAACAATAAAATTTAACGAATGAAAATTTGATAAGATTAAAATCAGATGTACAATTGAAAAGTGTATATATATATGTATATATGTGTTATATGCTCACCGACAGAAAAGCGTGAATCAAATCGGCTTTCACGCTGGCCAATGGTTTTCCTTTGACGAGAACTGTAAATGTCTCGTCTTTTTCGGTCGTCATTAGACTACCAAACCATGATCTTTTCGTTAATTCTGGCGAGGATTCCGGTGTTAGATGTACCTTAGATAGAAAAGAAAGGGAAAAATTGGAATGCAATTTTGTTCGATGGAATTCAAAACGATGAATTGAATAGGAATCGATAAACGGAAACGTTCTGCGATTCGTAAATTTCTTACCTCTTCCGTACTAGTGAGCAATTTACGACGATGGAATCTGGGACTACCCAGGAAGGAATTCTTCAATGTGGTCAATCGAGATCTCCAATGGTAAGCGCCGGAACCTGCGCCAGTATGTGGCGAGCCTGGTGGTGTAACACCAACTGCGACCACTGTAAAACGAACTGAATTTCATTGACGCGTTTTGGTGTCACCTCGATATATCGCATACCTATTGCAACGCGAGGGAATTCCTTTTTTTTATTTTTTATTTTTTTCCCATTTTTTTTTCTTTTTTTTTCCCCATTAATCTGTTAACCTGGATGGGAGATTTTTAAGGGTCGAACGCGTTGGATGTACACGTCGATATGAAATTTATTTCGATCGATTCAATATCAAATTTTACGCGGACGAGGATATAAATAACTTTAGGGTAAATTAATTTTGTTTTCAACAGGACTGAAAAAAAGAACGAACAACTAGATTTATTTCTTATTTTTTTTTTCTTTCTTTTCTTTTTATCACGAAAGTAATCTGAAAAATGAGCTAGATAATTTCTCCTTTTTTTTTTTCCATTAAGAGATTAATCATATAATAGATAAAATAAATCATATAAGATAAAAATACTAACGATTCTAAATATTTCTAATATTCTTTCGTTCATACACGATTCGTAATAACGTATAAAAACAAGTGGAAAGTTTTGACGTGAAAAAAATATGCAAATGAATTCTATATTCTTTTTTTTGTCGACGATATTATCAGCGACTCGTTCAAAATGTTCTCCCCAGTTCATTATCGTTAATTGTGTCGGTAATTACAAAGTTGACCCATCTGACTCTACTTTCGTGATAATGTGGAACCATTAGAAAAAAAGTATATATATATATATATATATATATGTGTACACGCCTTTGGTACTACCTATTATTTTTTTAATTATTCGATTATGAATCAACCTATGATATGGAAATATATATCATGGAAAAGATTTGAATATTTTCTTTTTACTTTGCTAAATATTTCAGAAATTCCCATTTGCGTTGCAATATTTTTACGAATAATAATTCGTTGCATAGTTTTCTATGTACAAATTTGTCGTACAAATGGTTTACATAGATCGTAAATTATATCGATGCGAGAAAAGAATATTAAAGGATATATTCGACTTTTATGAGGACTATTTTTTCTTTAATCATAACAGTTTCATCCTATTATATATATGTGTTATATATTTTATATATACATAACACATATATTTTAATATATATATATCTATATATAAATATATGTATATATCTTCTTCTTCTTTTTCTTACACTGTTCGCTACACACCCCTTTAACGACGATTTTTCGTGCAGTATTCTCTCGTTAGAGAGAATCCACGCTTCACAGAGGTCACCTGCATATTTTAAAGCGTCTCCGCCCCGCTCGAAAAGATAAAGCATAGTACTCAGACGACGACGAGGGTACTAATGCCCTCGGCACGGACTTTGTTCGGACTTCGTGCAAACACTTTGGATGGCCGCGATTCGTCGAGTGAAGCATTTCGCAGTATCATTGTCCAACGACGACGATTTTTCTTTCTCTGTGATTGTATCCGTTCCCAGCTAAGATGGTTTTTACGTGATCTTTGATTCACCCCCAAGCGTGAAACGTTTTCGTTTGTCAAGTTTGATAAATGTGTTATAATTATTTCGTTTACGCTTTTTCTTTTTCCTTTCTTTTTCTACAAAGGAACTTTCTAATACACAAAAAAAAAGAAATAAAGAAGCACGATTATAACAAGTAAATAAAAAAATATATATTTTATTAATGATTATTTATAACTAGAAACTCATTTGTTATATTAACAAATGTTTTTACTCAGCAAAAGATGCATCGATTAAATAATTATTATAACGTATAATCATTGGAAATAATGAAATATTTTCAAATTGCATATTAGAAATTTTTATAATCTAAGAAATGTTTCTAGTTAAAAACAGTATTAATATAATGTATGTATATATATATTTATTTATTTATTTGTTATATTATAAAAATAAATAATTTCACGTTCGCGTTACGAATTTATATATATGTATGTATCTACATATATATCGTTATATATACATTTTAATATATAATATTTTTCAGAAACATTATCGTAATTGATGTCGTCGTCGCGATAGGCTCCATTTAAACATTGACACGCGATCTTGAGACGATAAACACAGGGAACTCTGATGTAATTCGATAGCCTTAGAATGTTGGGGTAGTCTGTGAGATTAGTCGGCTATGAGAAACGACTAATGCTCTTTATAAAGTATTATCGGAATCACTTTGGTATTATAGTTTCTAAACAGCTTTTAAAAATTTTAATTATGCCTACGTATGTGCTAAGAATAACTATGGAATAGTAATAATTGATGATACTCGTATGTTAAAACTTTAAAAATTAAGTGATTTGAATATGACAATGGTTAAGATTAAGCTTTCGTATATACAAATTGATATTAACAAAAGTTTCATGATTTTATATGTCAAATATTTTCAAAGTACGAAATATAAAACACCCGACTATTTGTTAAACCGATTATCTGTAAGTTTAGTGATTTTTAGTTTTGTTTTAGAGTTTTTGTTTTACGGAACGATATTGTATTATTTTTTTTTTTTAATTAATTATTTTAAGCAAATTATACCGAAAAGAAATTATTACATATATGTTAATGATTAATAGTTTTCTATATTTACATATATTTATATATATACAAATATATTTATATATATATATATATATATTTCTTTTTTCTGTTCCTCTTAACAAAGGAAATATTCACCTGACTTTTAAATTATAATCAATCTGTATATACGATCGATCGTTCTATATATCGTACCTTCTATACGATATACGAGAACAGGAAACGGAAAGTCAGGAAAATTACATTTTCGGAAGGACTTGAAATGACACATGAAACGTTACTGCGATTGACGGTTTCTCGATGAAGGCTACCAAAGTGAAGAGGGAGAGAGAAAGATACATACATACATATTATATATATATATATATATATATATATATATATACACATACATACACATACATACATATACGCACAGAGACGTATATATCGTTATTGCATTTGATCGTCTGGCTCGGAGAATTAGCCATTTAGCGAGTTATTATCGATTAGAGGAATTTCAAAATAAGACTTGAATGGGCAAGGATGAGAAGGATTTCTCTCTTTCTCTCTCCCCCTCTCTTTCCTCACTCACTTTTTTCTCTTTTTTTCATTCTATCTTTCTCTTTCACGCACGTGGTTTCGGTTAAAGCGATGTCTGGCGCAGATATCAATTCGATTATAGGAACTCGTTTGCGTCGTCGCTGCCAAAGCAATGTATTTGCCTTTGCCCGATACTTTTATATCTAATACGTACTATGTCGGAAGTTTTCGATTAATCGATCCTAGTGGAAACTTATCCTCTCGTAGAGAGTTTATGTTATCTGTGTTATAAAATTGCAAAATAGATGTTCGGACGAATGATCGATCGATCGAAATTCATAACATATACTCTGATTTATTCATGATATCGTTCAAAGTCACTTTGTATTCCTTTTCTAAGATTGCTTGATGGATGTTCTTGATGGAATAACTCCGCCATATTCTTTCTTTTTTCTTTATTTTTTATTTTCTTTTTTTTTTTTGTTCTTTGCTTCGGATCGTTTACAAAAGTAGTTTAAAGAGAATAATAATAATAAGAAGAAGAAGAAGAAGAAGAAGGTTTTCATCGTGTAAGAAAACTTGTTAAGAATTTCAACGTGTACTATACACAGAGAGTACAAGCAAATGAGCTTAGTAAAAGCAAATTGGATTTCTAGAGAGAGAGAGAGGGACTCACCGGGTTGAACATCGTTCAATTCGATCCCGACGTTGGCCAGGGCCGGCGTTGGAGTTGGTACCCCTTGACTCGGAGGAGTACCATTTCCACCGGTAGTGGTTACAGCCGAAAGTCGATGCGGACTACCCGTTTGACTTATGTGAGAGGTTGGCACCGATCTGTGTGGACTTAGAAGACCTGGCACGTTTGGTACGTGTAACGGTGAACCACCAGGTGTCGATGCGTGCGAGTGAGATGCGTGCGTATGACATCCGGTACTTGGCGAACGTCGTGCGTGATGCCTCGTACTGAAATGGAAACGCGTCGTTTATCTTATTTATACGACCTCTGGAAATATTGTTGTTATTGGCAACGATATTGATGTTTACGAGGAGATATGACATCATTTTATTTTGATGAAGTAAGGTTTAGTTCCTTTTCCTTTTTTCTTTGTCTAAATTATCCAAGCGTGTAGGATTGAATCGATTGACCATTTTTTATTTTACGTTTATATTAATAATAATTATTACAAGTAATTACGTAGAACCTTGAAGGAAGAAGAAATGGAGAAAAGAAAAAGAAGAAAATAAATAAATGTATAACTTGGGTCGCTTTTATATGATCATTAGGTCACAATATCTTATCGTTAAATCAAGTTTACATGACCATGAGAATTCGATATTAAAACAAATAAGAGGAGTAAGAGGAGGAATGAATAATAAGTTATTAGAAGAAGCTCGTGGATACGTGTGTTCGTGCTAATCGTCTATATAAAACTCGCACGGCTCGCTGAACGCGCGAGGATACGGAAAGGAAAATAAAGAAAACAATGAAAAAGAAGAAAAAGAGAAAGAGAGAGAGAGAGAGAGAAACAAAAGAAAAGAAAGAAACGGGAAACGCGTGTGATATCGAGCACGCGACACGTCCAAAGGCGTAACAACAAAGTCACGCGATATCGTAGCGTAAAACTAAGGTCGTGTGTACGTTTGCTTTCTCGCTTCGAGCGATTAAACGTCGGTCCGACGTTCGTAAGCTTTCACGTTTTCCTTCCTGATAATTACGGTAATGTCTGTTATATAGTTTGTAATCGTGGCTCGGTAGAAAGAAAATTTTTTTTAAATCAATTAGTTTTTGGAAGGAAAAAGAGAAAAGAAAAAGAGAAAAGATTGGTTGCAATGAAAAAAGAAAAGAAACGATTATATTAATCGGATATAAACGATCATATCTCGATTATTTCTCGCGTTTTGTATAATATATTTCATGTGTTTGTGATATAATTATATAGGTTTTCGTACTGAGAATAATTACAGAATATTTTGTACTTGAAATAATTACAGGAGAAGCATTTAATACGATAAACGAATATGAGGAAGATAAGTTTTCAAGTTATAATATTATAGCGAGGCACGATAATTAATTCTGATATTTTTTTTAAAGTTAATACTCGATTTTTTTCGTCAAACATTCTATTGAAATTATATGCGTTAAATATAAATAAAAAAGAGAAAAGAACGAATATATATATATAAAAAAAAAAGATGAAAAATTGTAGAAAGAAAATGTAATTATTTCTCGTCAAAGCTGATACTTGCTTTTTTGAACGATCGAAAATTCATTTGAAATAATAATATTTTACTGAATAAAAAAAAGGGAATAAAAAAGACAAAAGAAGATAAAAAATGATTGCGAAATGGTAATAGAATATTTTAACAAAATGTTATTATTTTTCGTCAAAGCTAATGCATACTTTTTTCCTATCGGTAATTCGTTTGATATTATGATTTTTCATTATAATAAATGAATAATTAATTAAAAAAAAAAAGAGAGAAAGAAAGAAAGAAAAGAAGAAAAGGAAAAAGAAATTGTTGAAAGAAAGAGCTGTAAAATTATAACAAAATATACTAATTGTTTGAGTTTCCTTAAAGCTAAATGTTCACTGTACTGTGATCGAAAAATGATAGAGCCGAGATCTAGGTCAGAGTTGCGATAAGGCGTTCACCATCGTTAACATTGTTATTTTTCTTCGTTATAAAGAAATACGCCTTGTCATTGTGAATGAAAGCACGAATAAAGAAAAAAGAAAATAGAGAGAAAGAGAAAGAAAGAAAGAAAGAAAGAAAGAAAGAAAGAAAGAAAAATAAAGAAAAAGAATATGTAAAATCATTTTTAATTTAACTGTTATTTATTCCGTCAGTATTTTCAATATATTTCATTCAATATTTTAAATAAATCTGGTCAATATTTATAATAAAATATCAATACGTAATATAAATGACGCAATCTTTAGACTTAATTATTTATACTGATTAAAATATATATATATATATATAATAAAGAATGACACACATACACACAGAGATACTGACCATTTCTCTTGCCAAATACTTACCATTAATAAAAAATATTGACAGAATAAATAAAAGTTTTTAATTTTACCTCGATTGTCTTCTGGGTGTCAAAGGGGAACCATGACTAATTTGTCCAAGATTTAACGCAGTGCTGCCGTTAACACGACACGTGTCCACTCGTTTTCTTGGTGGATCGGCTTCCAATTGTCCCCCAGTTCCTCTTACACCACCTCTCATTACCTCCAGCTCGTCTTCGCATGCTGGCCTTCTTCGTTTTCTTTCGAGCAAGAGAAAGTATATCACTTTCTCCGTGTTATGACTAGAAAAAAGGGAGGAAAGAAAGAAAAAAAACAATCATATAATTCGTATTGCGATCGATGTATAAAGATAGGAAAAAGAAAAGAAAATAAAACAAAAAAAGACACAAAAAAGAATAGAAAGATATGGCGGAAAAAATATTCGAAATTCGATTGAATTGTTATCGAGAGATAAAAAGATATCTCGATAATTCGATTCGATATATTATGCTGGTCGATTGAACGATGATATATTTCTTTATGTTAATCATTTATGATTTCTTTCGAAATTCTCTTACTTCGGGCTAAGAAGTTCTTGAATTAATTTATCTCGTTCTTTGAAACATCCCAAACTGGCGATCGCTTGCAAGACATCGGGATCGATGGCGTCAACGGACGGAATAACGTGCGTCTGCACCACGTCCATCATCGATAATTCCAACTCTAATTCCCCTTTCCCCGCCGCTGTTACCCATACGTGCCTGTTTATTTCAGCAAGCTGAAAAATAATATCGTATATCGCGATATATTAACACGTAAAAATATTCGAAATATATAATTAATTTGAATAACGTTGATAAATTAAAAAAGATATCAACTCGAAAAGAACGAAAGGATGATACGTAGCATAATATTTATTATATCTATATTATACATGATTATAAATTTATTATAATATGTATAATATACGTATAGTATATTTTTATATTTATAATACACTTGGAAGTGTGTGTGTGTGTATATATGTGTATATTTCTTTTTATATGTTTAGTTTACGTAGAGTGCATATATTTATTTTATATCTATGATATACGTGGTATATTATATTTTATTATTATCATTTTTATGTTAAATTTGAATGGTTGGTAAATTTAAAAAAATGTGAGATCGTATCAAAGAAAAAAAAAAAAAACAGAAAAATAGAAAAATAAAATAAAATAGTAGCATCACGATCGTGTGTTAGGGTAAATAGAATAGAAGGAAGGAAGGATGAGGAAAAGCGAGGGAAGAGAGAAATTCGATTTGCCATTGAGTAAGTAGCTTACCGTTAATCTTTTGTCCGGATCAACCTCTATCATTCCTCGAAGTAGATTCTGGCATTCCGGTGGTACGAAATGCGGTATGTAAAACACTCCGCGTTTAACTTTCTCTAATAACTTTCTTAGATTATCGTCGTCGAAGGGTAAAGCTCCAACTAAAAGTGCATAAAGTATAACACCGCATGACCATACGTCTGCTTTCCTACCATCGTATTTTTCTCCCTGTAATGAATGAAAAAATGAGTTTTTCTTATTCTTTATTTTTTTTTATTTATTTTGTTATTATTATTATTGTTGTCGTTGTCGTCATTGTTATTTTATTACGAAAGTATCGTCTGTCCAAAATGATATATTTTCATTTGATTAAACTAAGAGACTAACTCTGATCACTTCCGGACAGGCATAATGAGGCGAGCCACAGCTGGTTTCTAACATCGAACCCGCTGGTTGCAACGACGCCATCCCAAAGTCCGCTATCTTAATATTGTTCTTCTCGTCCAATAACAAATTTTCAGGCTTTAAATCTCTATGACTGAAAAATGAGAAAACGACGACTACTTGAGATTTATCTTATTTGATAAATAGGTTTAATAAGAAAATGATTGATATAAATTAATTACTATGTGTTTGAGTACACGTGTGTCCTTATGTATCTATATGAGATATCCGAATTAAAAATCGTATGTTCATTTTTGTTCGTTATTGTTAATTAGTGCGAATTAATATATATATATATATTTTTTCAATCGAACGAGTGAATCTTACGGAGGTTTCTTTTTCTCCTATCTTTTTTCCCCTCTTGTTTTTGCTCTTCTATAAATTAGGTCTACTATCGCGAAGAGAAAATTTATTCGATTGAACTCAGTTTTCCCGATACGCTTTGCCAACTAGGCCTTTCCGAACTTCACCCTCATCGTGTACCCTTTGTTTTGCTTCCTTTTACAACTCCTTCCACCTCCTAACTCCCACTTCTCCTCCCTCCTGCTCCTGCATACTAAGAACGAATCCTTAACCCAATTCGTAGAACTCATAGTAGAGAGACGACAATCGTGTCAGTTAGTCTTTGTGCCTGACGTAAGGATATTATATATCTACTTTAAATAGACTTCTTAACTAAATGTTATAACACTATGAGGAGCACGGATGAAGATTGAAGGTGAGGGAGGAGAAAGAAGGGTTGTAAATGTATTTATGTTTTATGAATATCCGTAGGTATTTCATATAATAGGTTTTCATATTTGCTGCTTTATTTTATATTTCAGAATTATTGAAAAATTGCCATCGTTAATAGGCATAAAATTTCGATTATTCTATCCAATAAAATTTTTTAAGTTAATATTTTTTTCTCTACATGAAAGACATTATGAGAAATTTATAGAATATCGAATTTGTTTCTTGCTTTTTTTTTCCGTTTTAAAATCTTCGTAAGAGATAAAAATTGAGAGTTTCCATGGGGGTAATGGAATTTCAATATTTTTTTATAATATCAATAATATAATAGATTTTTCATGAAAAAATAATTTTCTTATAAATTCTAATAAATTCTTGCTATATCTCAATCACCTTTGTATTAATAATACATATGATTGTTTGATAGAAATTTTTGTCTGTTATAAAAATTAATCGATTTAACAGTTACAATATTGTTATCTGAAAAAATAATAAAAAAAAAAGATTAACTTACCATATGCTATGGCTATGGCAAAAGTCTAATGCGGAAATGATTTGTCGAAAAAATCTTCTGGCCTCTTTCGGCGTTAATCTGCCCTTCTTAACCAGATAATCGAAGAGCTCTCCACCTGAGACGTGTTCCAGAACGAGGTACCTATCGTACATAGAGAAAAGAACAAAGAAAAATAAAAGAAAAATAAAAGAGGACAAGAAAAACGTACAAAAAGATACATGTAGGAGGTCAACGAACTATATTAAAGAAAATTAATCGTTCGATCGTTTTCTTTCGTTTTCTCTCGAATTAACACGTCGATTTGACGTAGAAATAGAACGAATCGATCGAAGATTATTAAATTATTAGCTCTGTAAAAAACAAAAAGAAAGAAGAGTTTACTCACAGATATTTCTTATTCTCGTAAACGTCCGAAAGGCCGAGAACATGGGGATGATCTATCAGCTTCATAATGGCGATCTCACGTTCAACTTTCATCAACACGGACTCCGACAATTTTTCGCGGTTGATGATCTTGATCGCCACCTTCTTGCCCAACACGCAGTGGACGCCCAGTTTGACCAATCCTTAAAAAAAAATAAAAAGAAATAATAAAAAAATAAAGAACACGAAGTATTCCTTTAATGTGCATGTATAGTGATCGTAAAAAAAGTGTCGACGACAATCTCTCCTAATGCATATTTTCAAAGTAATAACGTATGATTTATTTCTTTTCTCTTTTTTTTTTTTTTTTTTTTTTTTTATAAACATTAAATATTGAAACGGTGATAATAAAAAGATTAGATTATTATAATTATCTTTTAACGAAATTTAATACTATAAATTAATCGTCGATATATCTCTTTGTATGTATAAATATTATTCTTTTTTTCTGATTGTTCAACGATTCTTTCCCCATACAAATCCATTTTCAAAATATAGGAACGATCCTAAGTGAACTCTCGTGTTTTCGTTTAATAGTATTATAATAAAAGAAAGAAAAAAAGAAAGAAAACTGAACTAAACGTTCGATATCATACGTACTCGGATTTCTCTTAGCCCATTTTACCCTTTGAACCTTTGACTTATTTTTCAAGAGGGTTCACAATTCCATGGCTGGAGATATGAATGCACGTTGTGTGTGCTTGTATATGTGTGTATACACAAAACGTCATCTATGTAAACGTCCTTCTTCGAGTGGTCTCAAGTTTCTACCACTTAAACATTATATAATAAAGAAAGTTTCGGGGAAAGTTTTCACTAAATATATTCGCAAATTTTTCATAATGCTTTCTTTTGTTTCGATTAGACCAATATATAGACTAATTATATTGTTTATACTTATGCAAGATAGTTCATTAAGATTTATATTTATTTTAATATTTCTTTTTCGTAATTTTCTACGTACTTTAATATAGTTTATTTTCATGATTCGTTCATTGAATATTATTTTGGAAACATATTTAACGCCGTTCATAATATTAACCATTCAAATTTCTTCAAATTTAAATTTTGCGATGCTTCCGATTAATTTTTTTTGTTTCTCTTTTTTATATATATATATCCACTAAATTTAGTTTTTTATTTTTGCACTTCGAAAATATGAAAGATCAGTGTATTTATATACAATAACGTTATATAAGTTATCATCAATTAAAATAATATATTATCAATTATAGTTATCATATTGATATAAAATTGTTTGATTTAATAACCAATAAAAAATATCTTCCCATATAGAATAACTTTACGAGTAAATACATATATGTATTTAATTACATGTATAATATCATCGGAAAAGAATAAATTAAACATTCTGTAAAAATTCTAACTAATTTGAGACATTAATATTAATAAGAATATACTTTACGTCGTCGTTGAATATTGAAGGAGGCGATTATCTTCTTTTTATTTTTTATCATTCGTTTTCTTTTTCATCAAAGTCTAACGAATTCGACGGCATTCTCGAATGCAAATATTATTATATCTCTTTTTCTTCTTGTTCTCTTCTTAACGAAAAAATAATGTCCTTTTTCTTTCTCTCTCTCTTTCTCTTTTTCTCTTTTTCTCTTTTTTCTCCTTTTCTTAATAAAAAGCAAAGATACGATTACGGAAGGAAGTAAGAGGATCGAAGAGGAAGATATCGTTTGTAGTTTCCTGCTATCGAGTGTTACACCGTAAAACGTTTGATCAATATAAAATAAGTACAAAAGATAAAAGCGATACTCTCGAAGAAGCTGATAACGTCTTGAAATGGAGAATTAAAGGCTTTAACAGATTCCGATCGAATAAAGTCGAAAAGAATATTAATCCGATAGCTTTGAAAATTATTTGCAAATGATCCCATCTAGTATACATATTATTTACTTTCAATTTTGTCGATCGTTTGGATTCTAATAATTTCTTTAATCGTGATAAAGCAATAAATCGCCTTAAATTACTTTTAAACGAAACTTATAATAGTAATTTTCGAGTTTAATAGCAAATATCGACAAAATTCGATCGGACGTGTTTAATCGTTTTTATTTTATTATTATATTTTATTCTCATACTTTATATCACTAGCTTTTAAACTTCCATTAATGAAAATGAAACTTTTTCAATTTCGTTTCAAGTTATGCAAAGTCGTTCGAAGAATGTTTGGAATTCTTTTATAATTGATTGAAAAAGCGTTTGTTCACTGATGAATTACACTGAATATTTTAAAAGTGACAATTCAACAATCCAATAGCAAGTAGCACGGTCATTATCAAGACTCGATCAAGGTTCTAATATCAAGAATTGTTATAGTATGTTCTTTGTACATATACACACACGCATTAACATCTCTTCATCAAAGAAGAATCCCCATCCCTCGACCTCATATAGGTTGAACATGTATTATTCTATGGTTGCTATTTATTGAGTCAGTATTTTTAAACATTTGATCAGTACTTTATATAAATCCGATCAGTAGATATTTATAATAAAATAAGTACGTAATAAAAGTTACGCTATTTTGACACTTAATTGTATTATATCGATGAAAATATTTACGTATAGATAACTGATCGTTTATTTGATAAAATATTTAAGTACAAAATATTTCAGTATTATCAATTGATAATGATACTGATCAAACAAATAAATGTGTTATTATGTGCAATCATGCAGAAAATATTATTCTCATAGACATTACTTCGCACGATTCCAAGATCAAAGTATCAAACAATCTCAAAGATCTACGAACGTTATAACGTTATTTAAAGTACACTGGTTATAACAAATTGTAAAGAATTATGTTCCCTTTATGTCTGCACTAATAATCCGTACGAGAAACGACTGACGCGACGTTAAAAGATGGAATTAAAAAAGAAGAAAGAAAAAGAAACGAAACAAAACGTTCGATTTGTATCGTACGATATTGTTAGCACTCGCATTGAACTATATCGAAATGATTTATAGTGCAAATGACTGTTACATTTTTTTCTTTTCTTTTCTTTTTTCATTGCACCTATACATATCGTAGTTTCGTTTGATATATATGGTTCGGTAGAACAATTTGCATATTTGACGATGACATAGTGTTTCCGTTGAATTAATTCGACTCATCGATCTTTATTTAAAAGAGAAAGAGAGACAGAAAGAGAGAGAGAGAGAGGGAGATATATATATATATAGAGAGAGAGAGAGAAATAAAATCAAAGATACATATCTCAAAATTATGACAGTGATTACACGAAATGCCTTGTCACGTTTTATTTTTTTTCTCTCTCTCATATTTGAATCAAACGATTTTATTTCGAGTCCCTGAGATAAAAATAACATCGTTTTTATCGTCAAAACGATAAAAAAATAATTCGAATATGTCTGATTGATAAAACATTTCTCATATGTTTATCGATTTCGAAAGAGAAAAACAGAAAGAGAGAAAGAGAGAGTGAAATCTCGTATATTTTTAGAGACATTCGTTTTGTAATTAAAATGGAAAAAAAGGTTTGAATCGTTTTAATGAGAAAAATAATCCTTCTCTTTTTTCCTCTCCCCACCTCCATATCCCTCATTTGTGAAAAACGTTAGGTTCATATGCGTGTCAAGGAAGGTAAAACGGTAGTCTAGACCGTTTTACGAAACGCATAATTAACCTATGAGGGTACTCTCACTTATGGAATTACTTCTCGTCTGCTTGGAGATACGAACGGGTGAATACTCTCTTTTTACTCGGCACGAATATACGCTGTGTTTTATGTTTGCAAAAGTACTCTGATATTTTCTCTCTCTCTCTCTCTTTTTGTATATGTATATAGGAATCTGTATGCGTGGGTGTACAGGTATGTGTGTCTGTGTATAGGTGTGTATGCACTTTGACGATACCGACTTTTGGAAAAACGAAAAAAAAGAAAAGAAATCGAATGATCTCATGTATACATATCCGATTAAACATTATTGCAGAAAATGGTTTAATTTTCCTTTCTCTTTTCTTTTTTCTTTTTTCTTTCTCTCTTTGGTTTAGTTCTTTTTTTTGTGTAATTCTTTTTTCCATCGTTCATATTAGCACTATCTATCGATCTTTAAAATTTTTTTTTCTTTTCTGTTTTTTTTCTTATCAATAAAATATCTACGCTATACGTCGATTCGCTTATACGTTGCCACTCGGATCTCCATGTAATTACGATGGTAACCGTGATTTTATACGGTTATACTTAGCACATAATTGACTTAGCGAGACTCCGAGGCAAAGTTCGCGTTGACACTCTATCTCTATCTTTCTCTCTCTCTCTCTCTCTTCGTCTCTGTCGTACACGTTCTCGTGTGAGAAACTCTACAGTATTCCTAATGCATCTTAGCCTTGCATACGATGCAACGACGAAGATTGCCTATTACAGCGGCAATCTGTGATGAAAATGGATAGAATCGAATACGTATATTTAACATCGAATTATTATTACTATTAAATGATATATCATAAATCGTTAAGTGACTTATAAGTAATATCAATAGAGAAATCTTTCTACATTGCGTTATTGTTTCCCCTTTTTATTTTATTATTTTATTTCTTGACAAATCATACAGTGGTATCGAGTATACGATTTAACAAAGAGGGTTTACATTCTCAAGAAATATGTCGGTCCAAGGGGAGTATCGACATTTTACGACGGTCGATAGAAGTAGAAAGATATATCGTGGTGAAAGGAAGAAAAAGGAGAAAAAGAGAGATAAATGGATAGATAGATAGATAGATATAGAGAGAAAAAGAGAAAGAGAGAGAGAGAAGAAGAGAGACAGAGAGAATATCGAAATTGAGGTAAAGTAAAATTCATCGAACGTTTTCAGTTTTTTCATCGTTTTATCAAAAAATTGAAAAGGAAATAGGCGTGACTGATTTTCTTTCTTGACTGCATTCTTTTGTATTCTTATTCGTCTCTATCATTCATTTTCGTGAGAAAATGAGAAGATATTTTCTCTCCAAAAAAAAAAGAACAAAAAAGCAACCAAAGAAAACGAAAAAAGAGAGATAAAAAAGAAAAAAGAGAGAGAGAGAGAGACAGAGAAAGAAAGAGAAGAACGAAGCCGGAAAGTTACTACGGAAAAACGGCACGCTCATCGTCGAAACAAAAGGGCGGCTCTAAGTAGTACTTTGTTTTCCCAAAGTAAGTATAGGCGGGTTTCGAAGTGCATGGATGCATCGATGGAAATATCCATCTGACTATATGTATGTGTATATATGTGTATATATAGTACCGACTGGGGCATAGATGAAATGCGTTCTAATCGAAGATGGATATTTCAAGGGGAGATTTCATCGTACATAACACAGTGCACTAAACCTTCTACGCTATCCGACTCGTGTAATTTCGGTGTGATGGGTGTCGACTGTCCGCACTTCCCGCCAAATCCGAGAGAATTGCATTACTGCCACGCGTACGAACGTTGAAGTGCACTTTCCCTAACGACCTGCATCACGCACGATTCAACCGATATCGACTCGATAGTATAAACCGAGTTGTGATCGACTGTCTCGTTTTATATTTATCCGATTTCGTGATAGACGTATTACAACACTTAACGACACATTTGCATTAGCACCGATGAATTTTTCATTATACGTTTAATGTGTGTATACGTGTATGTGTATACGTGTATGTATATGTGTACGTATATGCACGTATTTGAAAATAAAAATTTCGTATATTTCTTTGCTAAATAAATAAATCGTGTCGACTTAATGTGATATTATTTGGAAATAATATTTAATAAAAATGTCGTTAAATAAAAATATACATCGTCGAAAATCAGCATGTACGTAGATATATGCGCGAATACGTATTCGTACGTATATATCTGTAACGTAATAATAAACTGACGTCACATGTAAATGACGTCTAGTTAGTTCACAATTATCTTTAAATAAAAATTTCTTTCCTCTGTATATAAATGTATTTCTCATAATTACTGTCCATTTTAATGCACCATCATATGCGTACATATTTTTCTATTTAAATAAAATTTTATTTATTTTCTTGAAATTATTTTCAAATAGAATTTCTTTTTATAGTTTTATTTATGTATTTTTTATTTTTTAATATAAAGAAAAAAACAAATAAATAAAACGAAGAGAACTTTTTGGTAAATTGAATATTATACGTGAACGTGCTACATTATGTATATACAAATCAGATTTATATATGGCTACACGTATACAGCTCGTCGTGGCATCGTCCAGAAAATATGTATAACACCGAGAAGCCCCTGTTAGAAATGTCTCTTGGAAAGTTTCATACTTGAATATATGTCATAGCGTCAACTCGCTACGTCCATTCAAATAATTCGTTCTACTCGATGTTTTCTACGTTCGTAATACATATATACTTACGTAGCTATATAATATACATATGTATGTATCATAGATACGTATATAAAAACTTAACTCTAAATTAAAGTTTAATTTTTTATCATCGTTTTTTTACAATTTAATAAAAAAATAATTTTTTTTTTCTTTTCACAAATTCACACACATACACATGTACATACGTCTGTATACACGAGTGTACAAGTTCAATGATTATGTTCTTGACTCATCGTCGAAGAAACACGAAAGTCTTTACGTAAGGTTTCACTGATATTTTCTAATCCGGTTGAACACCTATTCTTCGACCGTAATTTAGCTACGTGAATTAGATAACAAGCTGAAATACATTAGTTCTTTCTTCTATTAATATTTCAATAATCGTTAAAACGATTAATTAAATTTTTTAGTAATTATGATGCACGCTAACCTCGTTACATCATTTCATAATCGGACGATAAACTTGTGAAAAGAATAAAAACAAAGGAAAAAGAAAAAACGTAAAACGTAAAAGCATAACATCAACGTGAAAACGATTTAAAAGTTTAAAAGTTCGATAGTAGTTATCTCTGTGTTCTCTTGTTTCAATCCTTTTTCACGAATCGCGAACAAAACCATGTTTTTCTTTTTTATTTATAAATTCTATTAAGTTTCCTACTGAAATATACATTTTCATGAAGTATTTATGTAAATCGATGGACAATTTTTGTATTGCAATAAAACTTCATAATAGAAAAAGAAAAAATTTTAAATTAAGAAAAATAAAATTATAAGAAAATTATATACCTTCCTTTCTGTCTGTCCCTGTTTATTCTCTCTTCAGAAATTCGGCAAAGATGTGCAAATTTTTATAAAAAAAAAAATTTATGAAATTCCATCTTCTTGCTCTTTCTCTCTCTCTCTCTTTCTCTCTCTCTCTTTGTCTGTCTGTCTGTCTGTCTCTGTCTTTATTTCTCTTTCTTTCTCATATCTTCGTCGTCGTAGACGAGATAGACGACCGCGGAATCGAATTATATCTCGATATTTTCCCTATTACCTACGAGCTTCATCAAATTGTCGCTAGGGCCAATCCGATACAACGTTCGACGGTGTTCTCTTTTCCCTTGTTCTAACGAGGTTACATGTAGGTGACGTGCACACTGGAATTACATTAAAAAGGGGGAGTGGGGAGTTGGGGGATGGAGTATGGGATAGAGAAGGAATAGAGGAGGAGAGGGATAACAGATGTTTGAAATACGTGTGTTTATATATATATATATATATATATATATATATATATCTACTGTAGAAATAAAATTATATTTTCACGTGTGAACACGTACACGCGTTGCAAGTACATAGTACCACTCTAAAGAAATAAAATAAGTTCGTAAGATTGGATTTATTAAAGTGCGCAGTACATACTTACACATATGTATATAAGAAATGGAAGAAAGGTCTCTAAATGTTTTTGGTATCTTGTCTATCGATGCACGTATGCACATATGTATGTATGTATGTATGTATGTATGTATGTATACTGCAGAAAGAAAGAGAAAAAGAGAGAAAAGAATTAAATCATGCTATTCGATAAACGAGAATTTCTTTTTGAAAAAATTTTGGCAATCAAAATAGGTCGAATATCGTTTTTACGCCAAATTTTTAGTAGTAGTATTATAGTTACGTTTATCGTGCAGTAAATCGTGAAGAAAGAAAGAGAGAGAGAGAGAAAGAGATAAGGTGCTTGCTTCAGTTTTCTATAAGGATTAGAATGAACAGAAATATATACACACACAGTTAGAGACATAGATAATATGTAAAATATATACGTACATATTAAGTATGGAGAAGATGTATAAGATGTTCCAGTGAGAAATATTTTAATGATGACTCTAGCACGTTTCACCAATGAATGAAGTTCGTATAAACATACGATTGTGTTTACGAGTTACGACGGAATCGATTTTCAACGAACTATCTATCTCTTTTGTTTACTTTTCTTATGACTTTTCTTAAAGACGTTCGAGGTGATCTTGTTACGTCTTAATACAAAATCTGTAAACATGTTATTGATTTTCTTACCATGTCTCCATATATCCAGACGTTGCTTGGATTTGCTGGAAATTACGTTTTATTCTTTCACGAAGATTTTAAACACTTGTTTAAACAATTTTTCTCTGTACGTTCGTTTAATGAAATAATTAATTTGCGATAGAAAATACAAAATTGAAAAGAAAGTCGAATAGTACGTACGTTTATACGAACTCTTTTCCTTTTTATTTCTTCATTGTTTAAATGTGCTAAAGTTATTATTAAAATATTTTCTATTTTCTGGAACGTTTTTGTATATGGAATAAATCAGAAAAGAAAAAGAGAGAGAGAGAGAGAGAAAGAGCTTTCTGTAATTTTCTATAAGAATTAAAAAAATATATGTGTGTGTGTGTGTATATATATATATATATATATATATATATAAAAGAGAATATAGAGTATATATATATAAGAAAGAGTACAGAGTGTGTATATATATATATATAAATGATATACATAGACAGAGTGTTAGTAATTATCATCTCAGATATCTCCTTTGTTTTTGATTTTATGAAAAGAAAATGTTGTAGGATAAAATTTCAAGATATATATCTGGCGATGAAAAATATATTCTTCTCTCAAGATAATTATACTAGTTTCTATTTCAAAACTATCGATTATTTTTTAAAAACTACGACTTTTCTTTGTACGAATCGATTCTTATAATAAAAAAGTATTAGAGTACAATGTTGAAAAAGGTTTAGTTTGCGAAATATTTTCAGAAGTGTTTGGTAATTCACGCGATTGTAAGAAGTTATACATATATATATATATATATATATATATATATATATATATGTTTGTATTTTTTTTCTTATTTGATCAAAGTTAAAAAAGAAAAATGTAAGAGGAAAGAAATGAATGGTTCAATATGATGAATTGTATATTCACAATCATAAAATACGATAATACATGTGCACGTACATTTGCGAAAAGAAAAAGTAATATATATATATATATATATATATATATGAAGAAGAAAAGAGAGAAAAAGATAGAAACTTTCGATGGATCAATTTAATTATTTTTTCCTCGGTTAGTTTTAATTTTTATATTACAAATCGTCCGATATACAGATGTGAAATATTTCCACGTGATGAAAACGTAACTTAACGATAAAACTGTTCGAAAGAAGAGTTATCGAGAAAAATTTAAATACCTGTGAGTCTTATAACAGGGTATAATGGGTGCAGACATACGAACCTTCTCGCGGTCCGTTGTTACCCGGTACCCTTCAACGGAACGTAATAACAGAAGGGTGCACGGAAGTACATGCTAGCCGCTTTATTATTCAAAGTGTTTACAGTGTATGAAACACAGTCGACGTTGTATATATACACGCACATATATACGTATACGATATATAAAATGTAGATATATATGTAAGTATGTATTTGCCTCTGTCTCTCTCTCTCTCTCTCTCTCTCTCTCTCTCTCTCTCTCTCTCTCTCTCTCTCTCTCTCTCTCTCTCTCTTTCTTTCACCGTATGTATGTTCGATATTGAAATCATCGTGAAAACAACATCCATACTCTCCACTTTCGGACTTGTAAATAAACGGGAGAGTTGGACGTTATTCGCGAGGGAGGAAAAAAAGGGAAGAAATAAAAATTCTAGCGGATTCTAACTAGAGTCGGATTAACATCGTCAAATGTGAAGGTAGAAATGGTGTAATTATTTTTTCAAGTTTTTTTTTTCTTTCTGATGTACTTTATCGCTCAGACTCAATTATTTTTAACAACTATTTTAATTTTTTTAATGGTAAGATTAAATTTAATTGTAGGAACAATCAAACTCTTTTTTTATTTCATTTTTGTCGAATTTATATAGATATGAATATTATTATATTTATATATAAATATATATATATGCGTGTATGTGTGTCTACGAATTATGATTTTATATATATATATATGTTTGTCTTTATTTATTTACTATTTATATTTATTTATTATATATATATATGGAATTTAATATAAAAATATTTATCTACTATAAATTTTAAATATCCCATTATAAATGAGTCATGAAACATTCTTTGATCCAAATATTTTTCTAT
This sequence comes from Vespula vulgaris, assembly GCF_905475345.1. NCBI lineage: Eukaryota > Metazoa > Arthropoda > Insecta > Hymenoptera > Vespidae > Vespula > Vespula vulgaris. The sequence goes on along the minus strand of NC_066592.1, from coordinate 7,302,213 downwards.
TTATTTTTTATATATTCTGTTAATAATACATACGATATAAAATAATAAATAGTATACGAAACATTTACGTTTCTTTGATAAGATTTTATTTCATAGCAGCTAGCGAGGAAAAGCTGAAGAAAAGGTGAATGCTTTTGAATCTTTTAACGCTCCTTGAAAGGTCCATTTGCAATGGCTACGAGGTTCCTTTCGTAAAGCATCACTACCATCCCACCACTACCATCTTTACCTTCCTCGTTGGATAGGATAAAAAGATTCTATTGCGACCGAATTCATTCGTAAGAAACGGACAACGTGCGTGCCGCAACGATTCTTTTATTTTATATTCGCTTTGATGGGATATATAATTCATAGTAAACGTAATAGAAAACTGTACGTGTGCGTGTGTGTACTAACTCTGTACAATTCTCTTTCTTTTTTCTTTTCTAAACAAAAGAATTATCTAATTTGAAATTTATAAATATAATTAATAAATATTGATCTCGCTGATATGAACTAAGGATTAATTACCTGAAAGGAAAGAAAAAAAAATGGAAATGAGATTTAAATATATGAATATACGAGCCCATCAATCGTCAAAACGATCGATTTCATAAAACGAAAACTAAAGGAAATTCATAAATTTAGATACATTGTACATTATTTTATTATTTAATATATAAGTCATAAAAAATTTCCATTTACTAAAGTAAAGACTAATTATTAAAGAAATTTATTTGAAATATAATAGGTTTAAGCTCGATCGATCGATCAAATGCTTTGGTATTAAAATGAAAGAAAAAAAAAAAAAGGAAAAATTAGAAAAATTCAAGTTAATCGCATCGGTCGGTGGAACGTCTCTCAATTATGATTTCAAATTTACATGGCATTACGGAGGATTGAACGGAAATAAAAGAAAAAAAGAAAGAAAGAAAGAAAGAAAAAAGAAGAAGAAAAGGACAGAAAAGATGATCATTAATATTCATGCCCAACGATTCGTTAAAATCATTGGAAAAGGGAAGATTTTCAAAAGGAAATTCTTTTTAAGTAAAAGTAAGAGTGTTAAAAAAGGGAAAAAAACGCAATTATCGTGATTGGTATTCGTAGAGAAGATATAAAAATAAAAGGAGAAGAAGAAAAAGAGGAAGAAAAGTGGTGAAATAAGTTTCGTAATTTTGCGAAATACAATACGATACATATAAACATACATACATATATACAAACGTATATATATGCATAATCACTCACTGTCATTAGGAGACAATAGAATATCGTTGTAAATAGTTAACGCCTACACGACATCTATGAATCTCATGTGTGCGGTTAATCACACCTTACCGAGAGAACAACGTTGCACCGATTCATCTCTTTAGTCTACCACCTTCGATCCTATTGATTTTTCGCGTCACGCCCATTCGTCCAATCCGCGTTGCCTCTTTGCTGCACCGTTTAGTACCTCTCTCAAGAGAATAGTATTGTAACTATCGTGTATACTTCTTTCGTTAATGTCTTCATCGATTGCTTTTGGTTCTACCATTGTACATATACACGTGAATACATACGGATACCTACGTATACGTATACGTGTATATATATATGGGTTCATAGTTTACAATACAAGCTTATAATTCAAACCATGCTTGATGGCACGGCGGCCGGCAATTTCATTACTCATTCCTTGAATAAGGAATTTAGATCACCGAATAGAATTCATTCGTCATTTATCAACATATCTTATTGTCACTATACCATGTTCGATCATGAATCTTATATGTTATTCGTAATAATATGTAGATATTATTTTATGATTATTATTACATATATCTTAGTGATAATTATTCGTGATAATTATGATATCTTTAACTTCAATGATTTAACTCAATGATCTAGTTTAATCATTAAAAAAATTAGATTGATCAAGTATCACATTCTATGTTAATTTTGTTTATTATGTTAAATCTTTTTTTATAGGAAAGTAGGTATGAGAGAAAGAGAAAGAGAGAGAGAGAGAGATGTATTTTTTTGATAATATGAGTAATATTCATGATTATGATATCTATAATTTCGATAGTAATCAACTGTAAGTCTTAAAAGAAGTAGGCTAATCAAATATCACTTTAAACTAATTTCGTTCATAGAAAAGTACATACATATGAGAGAAAATTGATCTATTTTCTGATAACGTTATTTATATTTATAATAATCCGAATAGTATTCGTTATACTTATGACAATTCATTTCAGAATCTTTAGAGAATTAGAAGAATCAAATATCATTCTAATCTGATTTTGTTCGTTACTTTAATTTTGTTTATATAAAAAGTAAAAGAGAGAGAGAAAATCGATTCTTTTTATAATAACGATATTATTAATAATATTGTATGCATCATATTGAACCCGACTATTATTAATAATACTCGAAAAATTAATTCTTATTTATCGTTAATTTATATTAGAATACTTAAATAAAATTTTCCTCGTTATAATATTGAAGGATTAACGTTTAACTACTGTTCCCTCTTCTACGATTCGTTACGGTCGGTTAATCTCCTCTCATATTTATATACTTTTACTAGACTTTTAGTTGCTTACATATATACATCGTGTATGTGTGTGGGTATGCGTGTACGTATGTACCTACATATATACATTTGTTTTGTTTAGACCCTAAACTTTTCTTATTACCAACGTGGCTCTGTTTATATACATTGCTTTTGTTTTTCGTGGATCTTGACCCCGATAACGTAAGAAGAACATGTTTCTTGTTCGAAAGGTTCGCTCACTGTAACTGATCTTATTTTTCTTTTCTTTTTTTCTTCTTCTTCTTTTGATCGACTAAAAAGTTGTTTACACGACTTTTTAAATGATGCTATGTGACATAGTAAATTCGAGTAAATACAAAAGACGAGCAAAAGAAAGTAAAAGAATCCGTTTTAGTGACTTCCTCAAACATACTAGATACGCAAGTGATATAATCTTGTTCAAATTGTTAGAGAAAGAGAGAGAGAAAGAGAAAGAGAAAAAAGAGAGAAATAGATAGATAGATAGATAGATAGATAGAGAGATAGAAGGAGAGAGAGAGAGAGAGAGAGAGAGAGAGAGAGATCGTAAAAGCGAATTTCTTCGAGAGGGATGGCTTCTCGATTCACTTTTATTTCCTCGATATTTGGAACGTCGCAATAAATTTGTTATTTCTTGCCTTTTATAGAGAACGTAGAGGTAAATAGAGGTCAACAAGATTTATCTAGTTCCTCTTTCGTAAATACGTATATACATACATATGTATGTATGTAGTTATATACGTACGTACATGTTTTGTTAAAAACGTTTTAAAGTTATTATTTAGGTAGAATATTCTCTATTTCAACGATAAAAACCGATCTTCCTTCCGTTTCGTTTATTTCTCTGTTGATATTGCGTCGGAGACAATCAAAAGGCGTTGACTACTATTTCTGCTTATACCGTATCTCTTTGATACGGTCTAGCTATTGTTCCTTAGAACAAAAAACAAAGAGAGAATGCCACGATTAATACATTATGACCTATACACTGTTTTCTGACTGCTTTTGTATGTACGTACATCATCATACATATATATATATATATATCGATGTAGTACGTACATATTACGTATATAAGTATGTATTAGGTAAATTGACCTTAAAATAAATGTGAATTTTCCTAGATGTACTTTAGCTCTATCTTCTTGCGTTCTACACACACACACATATCGATGAAAATCGAAAAGAAATGTCATCTTTACTGTTGAATTGTCCCAACATAAATAAATGTGTTATTGACAACTACGAGAAGAATAGAGAATGATTGTTACGATATTTCCATAGATCATATCGTAGTTTTATTATTGATGTTTTCTAAAAAAAAAAAGAGAAAAAAAAGAAAGAAAAATAAATCAAACGACATATCCTTCATGCAGGATTAAACGGAACGTGTCAGAGAATAGCATTTGCCGAGTGTGTACGTACGTATTGTTAACACCCCTTTTTTCCTCTCTTTTTTTCAACGTATGCTCGAGCCCGCGAATAGCCTTTGAGAGGTATTTTAGGATTGGAACAAATCACGAGCGGATTAATTCGATCCATCGTCTTTCGAATTGTGTATTTTGAAACGAATAGTTATTATTTTTCTTCTCTCTTTCTAGTAATTGTATGAATTTAATCGTACTTAATCGTATTGTAAATACCAAGGTGAGAAGAGACTTTAAATGAACTCCATTTTCCTCCCTCTTTCTCTCTCTCTCTCTCTCTCTCTCTCTTTCTCTCTGTCTCTCTCTTTCTCTCCCTTTCTCTCTGTTTGTCTGTCTGTCTCTGTCTCTTTGTGTATGTACATATGTGTGTTAAACGATCGAAACGTGTTGTATTGTTCGATATAAAAATGAGGTTACTTACTTCGTCAAGTATAAAAGTTTAGTATAAATTATCAAAACCCATTCAAAAACGATGTTGAAATTAATTTTACAAAAATTAATTTTTGTCTCTTAAATTTTAATACATATATGCAGAAGTAGAACGAGTAGTACAAGTGCAATCATAGTTGGATAACAACTTCAATTTATTCGTCACTAACCGCTCGTTAATTAGAACTAACGCGTGACTCTATGCTCTTCAATTCGTCTCTATATACATACACACACACATACGTTGTGTTAATGCATCATATAACCGACGAAGTCACGATCGTATCGCCCGAAGGGTTGATACGATTCCTCAACGTT